>NW_012121154.1:5732060-5735324 GCF_000951035.1 Colobus angolensis palliatus | reverse complement strand
ATCAGTGACAGACTGAATTAAGAAAATGTGGCACATATACACCATGGAATACTATGCAGCCATAAAAAAGGATGAGTTTGTGTCCTTTGTAGTGACATGGATGCAGCTGTAAACCATCATTCTCAGCAAACTATCGCAAGAACAGAAAACCAAACTCTGCATGTTCTCACTCATAGGTGGGAATTGAACAATGAGATCACTTGGACACAGGAAGGGGAGCAGCACACATCCGGGCCTATTGTGAGGAGGAAACCATCATCCTCAGCAAACTATCGCAAGGACAGAAAACTAAACACCACATGTTCTCACTCATAGGTGGGAATTGAACAATGAGATCACTTGGACACATGAAGGGGAGCATCACACACTGGGGCCTGTTGTGGGGTCGGGGGAGCGGGGAGGGATAGCATTAGGAGATATACCTAATGCAAATGATGAGTTAATGGGTGCAGCACACCAACATGGCACATGTATACATATGTAACAAACCTGCACATTGTGCACATATACCCTAGAACTTAAAGTATAATTTAAAAAAAGAATAAAAAACCCCACATAATTTAGTCATTAAAAGTAGAGTACTGAATTCTGACTATTGAAGTATTTGGAAATTTCATGACTGGGCCTTGTGAGTTCATTCTGGATGATACCAAAAGTATCAAGGTGTAGCCACCTCAGAAGTTGTGAGATGAGAAAAAAAATATTAGTTTTAAAGAGAATAGTGAATTTTCATACATTTGATTAGTACTGATTTCATTTCTTGGAATTTGCTTTTGCTTTAGTATGGGGTACAAAAGGGCACCAAGAGCAGGGAGAGATGAGAAAGCTAGAGGGCCCAGAAGGAATAGGGTCTAGGGGTTCTGCTGCAGAGCTTATTTGGTGATTTTAATACAATAACAAATCAATGCCCTCATATTTTGATATTACCATGTTGACTGCTCAATGGCTGCAGCAAATTAGCCACAAAATTGTGTTACTTCAGATGAGAATTTTGAAGCAAGATTGTAAAAAGTAGGAATTAAGAGGGCGACAAACATACAGGAGGCACTGTTGAGAGAATAAACAGTTTTAGATTTGATATGCACGATGGCTAAAGAGAAGTTGAGAAGTCTGAAAACAACTCACATGTTTCTGATTTTGGAATTGAAAGGATTAGTGCCTTTTATTTTTAAGGTATTTATTAAGCATCTGTTGTGTGCCAAGACTGTTCCAGATGTTCGAAATAGTGCAGTAAACTAGACAGACTTGTCCTTCTCTTCACAGAAATTTTATTCTGGTGAAGCAGAGCAATCATAATCAAATAAGCAAATAAATAAAGTTTGGCAATGGTACATAAAGTGAAAAGAAGGGATATAGGAAAGGGTTATTTTCAAAAGAGAAAGAGGAGGACTCATTCACAACATGACATCTGAACCAAGACTTGAGAAAAGTGTGGAAATGAATGAATAGTATTTCTATTGCCTTTGGCCTAATTGTATTTATATCCTGGGCTTTGGGACCAGTTCTGATTTGCATGTCTATCATAATGTTAATTTCTTATTATTTTTTCACAGTCCAACTGGGGAGCTACTTTTCATCACTCACTAAACCAAGTTTTGAAAGCAGCGCAGCTGGCAGGAGGTCTTTAGTTTTCTATTACAATGTTGCTGGTAACTTCCTTTTCCAAACTTTACATGCTGTTCTAGACACATAGTATCTGAACCATGATCCCTAGAGATAGATACTCACTTCTTATAAGAATGCTGAATCCCCGAAACATAGAAATCAGTCATTTGTCTGCTCTCCCAGTCACTACCCTACAGGTGAGAGTTTAACTTTTGTCTTACATTAAGATCACAGCCATGCCGCCAAATTACTTCTATAGAGTTTGTTCAGATTTTCAAAAATGTCTTTAAAAACTTTGGAATTTTAAAATGGTTTTAGTGATGAATAAGGAAAACCTTTTGTTGCCATATTTTTGACCCTGCTACACGTTTGGTGATTTAAGTAAGTAAAAGGGTGATTGCAGCCAAATCCAAGTTTGTGTTTATGTTGTTACAGAGGGAGCAAGTAAGCATGATTTATATATACATGTAAAGCAGAAGATGGAGTCTAATAGATAGATGGATTCAGGTGTTTTCATACTCATCAGGCGCATTCCTGAAAAGTCCTTTATTCCATCTTTATTGAAGTTTATTAGTAAGCTACTTAAAATGTTAGAAGTTATGTTTTTGAGGATCTGAATTCGTACTACAGCTAAAATCATAAAATTATCTGTGGTGACTGAACTCTGATTATGGCAAAGCAAAATTAAAGCAATGTTATATTAATTATTATTAATTATATTACTTTTTCTTTATTATTCTGTTTTTTTTTTTTCCTTTTGCCATGTCCTCTTGTCTAAATTACTCGTAGAATAACACTCATCAGAACTGTAGTTGATAATAACCTCAGGATAATTTAGCATGGGCTAGAAACATTTGCATTCCAGGGATGAAAACCACTTTACAAATTGCTTAATTAATATGATACACGCTATTCAAAGAATAAGTCCACTGCTGGGCTCTATATAGCTTACTTACCTGTGCTTTGTAAATTGTAAATAATAAATGCTAATATTCCACACAACTTGATTTCAAATAGTTTGTAAACAAGAAGAAAAAATTTCACAAAAGAAAGTTTTTGACCATTTTCTTCTATTATTACCATGAGAAATTCATCTTCTAGAATGATATAGACACAGTAGTCATTCACATGTGCACATTTCAAGCACAAACTTCTGCATCTATGTTTGTAATCTTAGATGCGCACACACACATAAATGTATACATAAACTGATATAAATTTTAATGAAATGAAATTTCCTTGTATTTTTTACAATTGATACCCTAATATTTTCTATTCTATTCCATTCTTCTTATTTTTAAAGTTTAGTTTTTTAAGCTAAAGTTTTTTAAAGATTATTAAGCTAATTCCACAAATTGCTAGTGGTTTATAACCCACAATTAGTAAAATGGTCGTGCGTATTCTGATAACATGCATATGTAAAAAAAGAAAGAAATGAATAATGGAAAAAAAAGAGAGGGAGGAAAGAAGGAGAGAAAGAAGAAGGAAGAGAAACATCTTTCTGAATACAAATATATGCTCTCAAAGCTTCTGAAAATAGAAAATATATGGAAGAGTACAAATCAACATTAATGTTGATTACCTAAGTGAGGTGAGAGTGAGGATTGAAAAGGCATGAGAGTTATATTTGTGGTTTAAAATCCAATATTTTGGGGGGGC
>NW_012121154.1:5630104-5726963 GCF_000951035.1 Colobus angolensis palliatus | reverse complement strand
TGACGAGTTGATGGGTGCAGCACATCAACATGGCAGAAGTATACATATGTAACAAACCTGCACGTTATGCACATGTACCCTAGAACTTAAAGTATAATAAAAAAAAAATCCAATATTTGTATATGTGTGTATACACATAAACATATATTATTTTTATATATATGCATACTATATATGTATATACACATATGGAGATACATAACAGTATAATATTTATGTTTATATGGAGAGAGAGACAGAGATATAGGGAAAGAGAGACAGAAAAATTATCATTGTTAAATTTGTTATGCTGCAATAGAATTTGAAAAAATAACAACATACAATATAGGCTGTCACTTTTGCAAAGTTTAGCAAACATCTTATGAAACCACATAACACCAACCAACTTCCTGACTAAAATTAGGATGGAGGTTTCTCTTTCATTCTAAAGAGAAAGAATTCAAGAATGAGAAAGATGATCGTGGAGGGTTCTGGTGAATATGTGTAATACATCTCACTAATGATAATATACACCAAGAGTGTGTGATTTGCTCAAGGCCACTTATTTAGTGTCAGAAAAGTATCTACAAACAGATTTACTAATTCTCATTCTAATGTTTTTGGTTTTTTTTTTTTAACTTCATCAATGAAGAATGATTAAGATTTAACTGAAATATATAATAGGTTGCTCCCTAAAGTATATTTGTTGACTTTTTTTTGAATTATGACCCACTATTACTTAAAAGGTCATGCCAAAGATAGTGGGATGTAAACTGAAAGCATCAAAGTTGGGCACAGTGGCTGGGGACTAATCCCAGAGACCAGAGAGGCTTAGCCAGGAGGGTTGCTTGAGCCCAGGAGGTTGAGGCTGCAGTGAGCTATGATCATGTCACCGTACTGCAGCCTGGGTGACAAAGAGAGGTCTCAACTCTAAAAGACAAAACAACAAGAACAACAACAAAAAGACCACCAAGGATACTTTAAAATTGACCTAGGTATCAGGAGTGACCCCATTAGTACTAAAAATTTCCAAATCCATATGAATAAGTTTACGATAACTCAGTAAACTCAGCCATTTATTTATATAGTCATTATAGAATCATTTATTTTGAAACATTTTTAATTCTTCATTTGAATGCTTGTTTATATGGATGTAAATCTTCCAATACAGAAAGATTAAGTCAATATTAATAATGTTTATATGTAAAGAGATATTTTAATGTATATTCCTTAGTTGTTTACCAACGTGTTGCTATTTTCAAAAGTGTCTAGTTCAGTTACATAAGCAATAAGTGAGTGAGAGAAAGTAGGTGAATGTGAATTAACTTGACAATACTCCTTTTATTCTTTCTTTCTAGAAATAAGTTATAAAACCACTAAGGTAGAAAGAAATTTTGACCAGTGCAGAGAGCTTCTTATTTTAGTATTTTCTAATTCCTCTAACCTAATTTGTCTTTTATTCTCTCTAAAGGCAGAGTTCTAAGATTAACTTTCCTTTCTGGTTTGAACTACATATGTTTACATGAATTAGCTAATCATATTATCTTGGTATCAGAAAAAAAAATACCTTTATCTCACTTTTAAATTGTGTTGCATTTTGTAAGCACTTTATGCAGTGTCTGTCACATATTAAGTGCTCCACAAATATTTGTTAAATTAATGAATTAGTGATTATTACTTGGTTTCTTAAATGGACTGTGGGTAGGCAGATGAGCAATTAGTAGCCCCTAGCTGGATCTATTTCCAGAGGACTTTCTAGAAGTTACATTAGTACAGAACTTAATTTATTTTCTAAGAAGCAAAGCTTTAGTGGCTCTTTCAACTATGCAATTTTAAGGTATGAAATGTTATATTATTCTGGAAGAATCAGGTAATAAGATAAATTTTAATGTTATTGGATTTTGTTTTTAGCAAGGCAAATACCTGGGCCTTAAAGTATGTACACACATATAGTCTTGTACACATTCATTGGTTTGGAACATTTTTTAAGAATATTAGAAAAGTAGTGAGAAATTCTTATAGAGGCTAGGAGGACTGCAGCAAAAAGAGGCTGAGGATCTCCACCTTTCCCCTTTGAATTTCTAATTCATTACTTAATTTCTATTGTAAGGTATTGGTCCCAGCTGATCACACTGGAAGGCAAGCAAGATCCCAGGAGAACCTCACTTTAAGGGAAGGAGTTGAAACCCTTTTCTAGGCTTTCAAGATTTGAGCCTATATGGCTGTAAGGGAGAGCGAGGTCTGATCATCCCAAGGCACTGATACTGGAATATCTTCTGATCATGCTCCTTGGCCCTGTGGTTATGCTGTAAAGGTAAGGCTGTTTGCACAAGTGTAGCTGATTGTAACACTGGTTAAAAAAAAAAAAAAACTGTATCTGCTCTCCAGTCTTAAAGTCATATAGCATTTGTACTGCTATAACGAAATATCTAAGACCGTAAAGAACAGAAGTTTATTATCGCACAGTTCTGGAGGTTTGGAAGCCCAAGAGCAAGGTACTGGCAGGTTTGGCTTTCTGGTAAGGCCTTTTCTTTGCTTCCAAGATGATGCCCCATTGCTGCATGCTCTGAAAAGGGGAAATTCTGCATCGTTACATGGCAGAGGCAGAAGGGCAACAGGACTGAACCCTGAAGTCTCTTTTCTAAAGGCCTTAATCTAATTCAGGTGCCCTCTATCCAAAACGATCACATTAGCCATTAAGTTTTAACACCTGAAATTTGGAGGGAAGACATTCGAACACGGCACCCCCTTATGCCCTTCCGAGTCCAGAGGAACTGTTCTGGACTGGACTGGTTGTGGGGAGAAAATTCTATGGTACTACCATCCCTCTTACAGAAGCCTTCAGTAGTTATCATACGCTGGAAGTGAAGTGGACCACTTTACCTCAGGGCCTTTGGAAGCAGGACTCACCTACAGAAGTATGAGAGGAGAGGTGAGGCAAGGGGAGGAGAGGTAAGGAGAGAAGAGGAAATGGGAGAGGAGGGGAGACATGGGGAGGCAACACTGAACCATTGCACCCTGTGTTTTACTGATCTTAATGTACCTCCATTACCCTAGTGCTTCCTGCTGCAGACAGAATCAGAAACCAGAATGCCAGAAGTTTGTATTCACATCTGATAAACTGAAAATACAAATTATAAAATTAATAATCCAAATTTACATTTTGAAAACTAAATTGTTAAGGAAGGAGTATTGAGATTCTTAGATTTAGGGAAACTGAATAGTCTTTTCAGTTCAGGGCATGACTAAGGGAAGTAACGTGGATAGGAATTGGCTTCAGGTGTACGTAAGAACTGCAGGGGTAAAGCTTAATCTAATGACAGAGGGGAAGAACTACGTGGAGTTGCAGCATCTCTTGTTTTGCTCTGCACTCTTATATTCAAGCCCTCACAGATACCTATCTCATTTTGGGGACTTAGTCTTTGCTCTTTTTGCTGCCTGGGTTTTTCTTATTTAGGATATTTGATGGCCCTTCTTCTTCCTCTTTTTTTTTAAAAAAGAAAAGAAAGGGTCTCACTCTGTCATCCATGCTGGAGTGCAGTGGTGCAATCATGGCTCACTGCAGCCTACAGCTCCTGGGCTTAAGCCATCCTCCCACCCCAGCTTCCTGAGTAGCTAGGATTACTGGTGCCCACCTAATTTAAATGTATTTTGCAGAGACAGGGTCTCGCTGCGTTGCCCAGGCTGTTCTCAAACCTCTGGCCTTAAGAAATCTTTCCAGCCTTCCAAAGAACTGGAATTATAGGCATAAGCCAGCACACCCTGCCAGAGGCTCCTCTATACATTACGTATTGCTATACAGTGAATCATCCAAATACTTACTGGCGTAAAAGATCAGCAAACCGTGTCCTACATACCTAATCCAGCCTAACACCTGCTTTCTTTGTTGTTTGTTTCGTTTTTTTATTTTGTTTACAGCATGTGAGCGAAAAAGGCTACTTACATTTTTCAGTGGTTGAAAACAATCAAAATAAGTATAATATTCCCTAATATGTAAAGTTTTTTTATAACATATCCATGCTCACTTAACTATTATCTATTAAGGCTACTGTCATGCTAAAATAGCAAAGTTGAGTATTTGCAATAGAGATGATATGTCTTGAAAAGCCTAAAATTTCTCCTATCTGGCTGTTTATAGAAAGTTTTGCCAATTCTTATCCTAAAACAATGATAATTATTTATTATCTCATGATTTCTGTCGATCAGAAATTCAAGAGCATCTCATTTGGGTAGTCCTGCCTTGGGTCTCTCATGGGGTCACAGTGAGACATTGGTAGAGAATACAGTTCTGTGAAGGCTTGGCTAGAGCCAGAAACTTCTGATGATGAGGCTGACCACCAGAGTCTGCCCTTGGTCGTCAAAATATCATATATCCTCACACACAAAAAATAAACTCATATATCTGAAGGCCCTATAGTCTCTTCCCTGTGAACCATCAGCTCAAATTCAAGGGTCTTATCTTCTAGAATAGTGTCAGTTGTGCTTTGCGTCTAGTTCCTTCTAACCTGTGAACTGATGGAAACTGGTTATCTGGTCCCTATATACTCAACATACAATGGTGGGGCAGGCATAGCAAAACTGCACAAGGCAGTCCTGATCAAAAAGAGGAGATATGAGAGGCACACAGGAGTTACTTGGTCAACAGCAATTCTGAACTCTTGCTGACACAGTTGCTTGAGCCACATCTCTCATCGTAGCTAGCTAAGACTTGGGCAGCCTTTTCTTATAGTGAAAGAGGGTCATACTCACAGTTTCCAGGAACAGAGTGTGCAGGGTTGTTTGAGAAATTCTAGGAAACTGTGAGCTTCCTCAATGAGCCTGGAGAGATTAGACAAATCTGAGATTTTGCAAGCTTGGACAATGGGCTTAGAGAGCTTTTGTCTTCTTAGAGATAGTATGCCTTCATAGTGCTAAATTTGGTTTAGTCTAAGAAATACAAATGTAGATGTTGCAAAAAGCAGACTTTCCTCTGAGAAGAACATACTTGTTTTGCTTTGCTGCATCTGAGGTCTTGTGAAGGAAAAGTTGTAAATAATTGTTTTAATGCCTTTCAGGTGTAGCCTAAACGTTTCCCTGACTTTCAACATCTTTTAGGCTTCGCAGATTTAGAAATGATAAATATTTAATGATAGACTTACAGAATGAAGTTGAAAAGGGTTAAATTGAAGGAAGATAAGAAAACATCTAGGTCATTACTCATCCTTTCGTAAAATTTATTTTAGAGCCATAAGAAAGAAATGAGATATCATACATTTTTTATAAACCACGTAGTAAAGAAACCCACAAATAAGCCAATGACTTTTTTTCAAACTGAAAATAGCTTTTTAAGTAATACATATCAACTATGGAAATTAAAACATAAATATATAAAATGTTCTTTAAAATTATTAGAAATATTTGTTATTTAAAAAATGAATAATATAAAAGTGTGAAGTATAAAAAGTAAAAAGGTCTACCCTCACCCTGCCTCATGTAGAAGTAAATACTTCTAACTCTTTCAAATGATCCAGTCTGACGGGCTTCGGTGCCTCACAATGTCTTTCTTCAATAGATTATATTACTAAAAATATTCTACAACTTGCATTTTTCATTTTGAAAGCATAGAGATCCTATATTTCACGTGTGTGCATGTATCTTTTTTTTTTTTTTTTTTTTTGAGATGGAGTCTCGCTCTGTCACCCAGGCTGGAGTGCAATGGCGTGATCTTGGCTCCCTGAAAGCTCTGCCTCCCAGGTTCACGCCATTCTCCTGCCTCAGCTTCCTGAGCAGCTGGGACTACAGGTGCACGCCTGGTTAATTTTTGTATTTTTAGTAGAGACGGAGTGTCATCGTGTGAGCCAGGATGGTCTCGTTCTCCTGACCTCGTGATCCACCTGCCTTGGCCTCCCGAAGTGCATGTACCTTTACCCATTTATTTAATGACTGAAATTCTTTAAAGTTCATTCTGCCTTAACCATGACGATATCCCTCACACCAAGTGATGTAAGATTATTTTAATGTGTGTTAGAACTCCTATAAATTTATTTTCTAGACAATATATATTTTAGATTTATTTTCTTATGTATTTATTTCATAACTTTATCATTTATCATAATATGTTGGGCATACGAAAAGTGCTCGGTAAATATATTTTTTCCTGCATGCCATTTAAACTGAACTAGAGGCAGTTTACTGTACATTTAAAATGACTGGCTTTGGTGTCAGAAGCATCTGGGTTCAGATCCTGGTTTTGCCATTTTCTAGCTATGTGGTCTTGGGCATGTTACTTAAATTACAGGTGCCACTGTTTCCTCATTTGTATAAAATATTTCCTGCTCTGAACGTACTAGTATTTCCCTTTTCCAAATTTATTTTGCCTCCTACTATCCAAGCGTTCTCTCATCTCTTAACACTGATGGCTGTCCCTTCTGCCCCTGGAGTAACTATAACAAAACTGCTTCCATTATTCCAGTTGTGTTAGAAGCCACGGTTTACCAAACACTGAGAGTTATCTATGCAAGAGCTATGGAGGAGGTTCAGGTTCCTCCAGCACTTTCAGACTCAGATGAAGAGTGCTTTCAGGTATGTGGTTCATCTTGAAGAGCAGAGGCCTTAATGCCCTGTGGGGAGAAATTAGTCTAGTGATAGAGAAGAGGCAGAAGGAGCCCACAGATAAATTCATTTCCCTTAATCTATCTGAGTACAGTTTTGAAGTCTTCCATCATGAATGGTGGAAGATATCCCCCTTGACTGAACAATCAGCTGGTTTTCTTGTGAATCCACGACCAGCTCAGTAATAACAACTGTCAGCTACATTTGCTGTCCCTTCTTTGCAGTCTGATTTTTCCTTCTGACTTCACTTTTGTCATGCTGGGGTTGCACCGCCAGTAAGGCCTTAGCACATAAAATTTCAGACTCTGTTTTCTAAAGAACCTAGGCTAAGACATATCTAAACAGAGCTAACATGAGGACTAGTACTTAGAAAAATATTTGCAATGCAGTAAATTCTATACTTAAAAAAGAATAACTATTGCATTACAAAAGAATACAAATTATATTTTTAATATTTTATATGAATAAATGATAAATATGATACGACATTATTTCAAAAGGACCTTCTAGCTCTAAATATTGTGAGTTTATCTACAAAGTGATTTTTACACACAGACACACACACACATATCCAAGAACCCACTTTTACATATACATACATAACTCCAACATATTTCCCACCCCCACACTTTAGTTCATTCAACTCTGATAGATTAATAATCTATCAGAAATGTTTTTCATTCAGTAGGTAATTCATTTACTCTGTTAGTTATCAGATATCTGTCAAGTAACTAACATGCACCTTATATTGAAAGGTGTTGGAATACATTAGAGAGCAAAACATTGTCCCTGCCTTTTTGACCAAGACTGCTAATATTATTCCTTGTAATCCTCATGTTTGCATATTACTTTTTCTTGGCAGTTCTCAGATGTGTCCCTCACAGTGATTCTCAGGAACTGCTGACCTCTTTGCAACCCTTCTTCTTAGACTGGGATGCATGTAGTCTGTGCTAAAACAAAGGTTTGATGCTCCTGGCTGGAATCCAGACGGTCAGGGCAGTTAAAAGAAATATGGTTTGTAACCACTTTCACTGTTGCCTGCTGTCCAGAATGACCTACTCATCACCTCTAGGTCTTGCTGATTTTTCAAGTATTGGTGACTTGTTACAATATGACTGGGGTTGATTTTCAAATATAAATTTTGTCAAGGGATATCACACAGCAAAAATTGCCACTGCCTCAAGAATTACAGTTTCAGTAATCTACCTTTCAATACTAATACCCAAGGCAATTTTTCCTGAAGTGTGTCAGTGACAGACAGATGGGTGAATCAGGAGAACGTTTCTCCAATCAACCCATGCTGATTCCTGATACAGTTTGTTATTCTAAAAAGCATGATAATTTCTATAGCTGAAGATGCCCAGAGAATTAGTCTCTAAATCAGGGGTGCAAGAAAGAATTTACCACTTTAAGAAAACTAAAAATAATTTGATAAAGCTGAACATATGGAATCAACTTCAACTGAATTTTACCATTCTAGACTTCAAGCATTTAGGCATTGTTTGGAATATTATTAATAAAACCAAAATCTTTTTCCCATGGGACTCAATTGTTTGAAATAAGGGTTCAGATTTTAGCTATTTTATAATACAGAAGCAGTAATATGCTACGATGATAGTAATAATAACATTCTTTTACAAGTTTCTACATACATTTATATATACATATACATATTGTAGTACTTAGTGCTCTTTTATAAACCTTTATAGTGGTGCTTATTGACATACTTTGAAACTGCTGTTAACTTTTCTGCTTCTCCCCTGGATTCTAGGCTCCTTAAGTATAGACAGGGACTGTAGTTGCCCAACATTTTATCACCAGTATAACCAATTTGGTAAAATTGTTTGGCAGCATCTACTAAAGTTCAATATACATATACTCTAACTCAAAATTTTGCCCCTTAGGTATACATCCAACATAATTGCATATGTGTACACATCAGTAGATTTCAACAAGAGTGTTCTTGACCAGATGATGCAAGAAATACTTTTAGTGTGATGTAATCAATTGATACATTTTATTCATAATAATTTACTAATAAAAATTTAAACATATTATGAGTATTCTCCCCAAATCTTATGATGTATCATCAAATGATTTTTTTTCTGTCTGTATATTAGTCCATTCTCACATTGCTATAAAGAACTACCTGAGACTTGGTAATTTATAAAGAAAAGAGGTTTAGTTGACTCACAGTTCTACAGGTTGTACAGGAGGCATGGCTGGGAGGCCTCAGGAAACTTACAATCATCGCAGAAAGCAAAGGGGAAACAGGAACCTTCTTCTCAAGGTGGTAGGAAAGGGAGAGTAAAGGGGGAAGTGCTACACACTTTCAAGCAACAAGCTCTCATGAGAACTCACTCACTATCATGAGAATAGCAAGGGAGAAATCAGTCCTTGTTCCAATCACCTCCTACCAGGTCCCTCCCCCAACATTGGGGATTACAATTCAACAGGAGATTTGGGTGAGGACACAGAGCCTAATCATATCATTTGGGCCCTGGACCCTCCCAAATGTCATGTCCTTCTCACATTTCAAAACACAATTATACCTTTCCAATAGCCCCCCAAAGTCTTAACTCATTCCAACATTAACTGAAAAGTCCAAGTCCAACATCTCATTTGAGACAAGGTAAGTACCTTCCACTTATGAGCCTGTAAAACGAAAAACACATTAGTTATTTCCAAGATACAATGGGGGTTGCAGGAATTGGGTAAATGCTCCCATTCCAATTGGAAGAACTTAGCCAAAATAAAGGGACTACAGGCCCAGTGAAAGTCCAAAATCCAGTGGGGCTGTCATTAAATCTTAAAGCTCCAAAATGATCTCCTTTAACTCCATGTCTCACATCTAGGCCACACTGATTCAAGAGGTAGGCTCCCATGGTCTTGGGCAGCTCCATCCCTGTAGCTTTGCAGGGTACAGCCAATGCCTTTCACAGACTGGCATTGAGTGTCTGTGGCATTTCCAAGCACACAGTGCAAGCTTTTCGTGGATCTACTGTTCGGGGGTCTGGAGAATGGTGGCCCTCTTCTCACAGCTCCACTAGGCAGTGCTCCAGTGGAGATTCAGTTTCAGGGCTCCAATTCCACATTTCCCTTTGGCATTACCCTAGTAGAGGTTCTCCATGAGGGCTCCACTCCCGCATCTGACTTCTGCCTGGACATCCAGGCATTTTCATACATCCTCTGAAATCTAAATGGAAGTTCCCAAGCCTCAATTTTTTCCCTCTGCACAACTGTAGACCCAGCACTACACGGAAGTCACCTAAGTTATGCCAGGCACTATATACTGAGGCTGTACAGAGCAGCAGGGTCCTGGGCCTGGCCCATGAAACCATTATTTCCTCATAGGCCTCCAAGCCTGTGAGGGGAGGGACTGCCTCAAAGGTCTTTGAAATGTCTTAGAGGCATTTTCCCTTTGTTTTGGCTCCTCTTTACTTATGCAGATTTCTGCAACTGGCTTGAATTCCTTCCCAGAAAATGGGGTTTTCTTTTCCACCAAAGGTTCAGGCTGCAAATTTTCTAAACTTTTATGCTCTGCTTCCCTTTTAAATATAAGTTGCAATTACAGACCACCTGTTTTTGAATGCATAGGAGCATATATTTTTAAAAGCAGCCAGATCACATCCTGAATGCTTTAGTGCTTAGAAATTTCTTCTGCCAGATACCTTAATCATCTCTCTCAAGATCAAAGTTAAATAGATCCCTAAAGCAGGGGCACAATGCATAGCAAGAGTGACCTTTACTCCAGTTCCCAATAAGTTCCTCATCTCCATCTGAGACCTTATCAGCCTGGCCATCTCTGTCTATATCACTATCTGCATTTTGGTCAAAACCATTCAACAAGTCTCTAGGAAGTTCCAAACTTTCCCTTATCTTCCTGTCTTTTTCTGACTCCACAAAGCTGTTCCAGCCTCTGCCTGTTACCAGTTCCAAAGCCACTAACACATTTTCAGGTATCTTTATTGTAAGGCCCCACTTCTCTGGTACCAATTTTCTGTATTAGTCAGTTTTCACACTACTGTAAAGATATACCTGAGACTGGGCAATTTATGCAGAAAAGAGGCTTATTTGGTTTATGGTTCCACAGGCTGTACAGGTGGCATGGCTGGGGAGGCCTCAAGGAAATAACAATCATGGCAGAGGGCGAAAGGGAAAGTGCTACACACTTTCAAACAACCATATCTTATGAGAACTCACTATGATGAGAGCAGCAAGGGAGAACTCTGATCCAATCACCTCCCACGAGGTCCCTCCCTCAATATTGGGGATTACAATTCAACGTGGGATTCAGGTGGGGACACAGAGCGAAACCATATCAGTCTCTAATGATAAATCATGGGTAAGTTTATTTTAGTATTTCAGTCCTTTTAATATTAAAAGCTAAATAAATTTGGAAGGTGTTTATTTTGAATGTTCAGTTTTAACATAATAATTTTACATATGATCAATTATTTCAGTGAAAATTTTCTATCTGAAATCACCTTTCAAAACAAAAGTATGGAATTTATGTGCTCTTTCGTTATTCACTTACTGAAAACTTGTTTGCTGACTTTAAAAAAAAAAAAAAAAGACTAGACAAAGCAGAGTGAATGCTTGTGAACACATTCTTTGTGTTCTGGCTATCATTATAATGTAAATCTTCTACCAACATTCAAAGAAAAAAAATAAAATGAAACAACAAAAACTCTTTTAGTGAGAACAAAATAATTTCCAACAAAAATATTAATATTTGTGGTCTATTTTCCTATTTTATGTGTATTCCTATCTTTATACCATAATAAAGTTAACTATTGAGTATCCTTATCACACTGCATAGTGGATTTAAAAACAGTGTTTCCAATGCAAGCAACCTTATGGCAGCAAGTATTAAATACAGGCGATTTTATTCAGAGTTATAAACACCAGATCTAAACATTTTCTGTGTATAAGACTATTATTGGCTCTACTGCTTCACACTCTTTCTGTTTTTTTCTTAGCTTTTCATTTGGCATAGCATCTGGCACATAAGAAACACTTAATAAAGTTGCTTGTTGTTTTTCTTATTGTTAACATAAGCTATTATTTATTTTTTAAAATTAAATTTTGTATTGAATATAACATACATATGTAAAATCAGCAAATCACAGGTAAAAATTTGATAAATGTTCAAAAGTTAAAAGAAAAAGAAACCTTGTAACTTACCCAGATCAAGAAATAGAACATAATAGTAGCTTCCTTTTAGTAAATACAGTTTTAAAGGTAACTATTATCTGGAATTTTTATTCCCTTAGGCAAACTTTCTGGCTTTTTGGAATTGAGATGAATGGAATACTGCAGGAGTTACTCTTGTATCTGGTTTATACTGTTCAACCTTCTGAGATTCATTTATGTTGCCATGTGTACCCATAACTCACTCATTTTAATTTACTTATGGCATACAGAAACTTCATCAAAGAAGATATATGTATGGCAAAAAGCACATAAAAAGATGCAAAACTCCTTAGTGATTAGATGAACACAAACTAAAAGCACAGTAAGCTACCTACTAGAATGTTAACATTATCAAGACTGACCATCCCAAGTGTTGATAAGGATGTGGAGCAAATGGAACTCTCATATGCTCTTGGGATTCAAAATGGTAGAGCAATTTTGGAAAACATTTTGAGACTTTTTTAAAGGTTAAACACACAGTGACCATCAGATTCAGTCATTCCAATCCTAGGAAGTTCCTAAAGCCATGAAGACATATGCCTATAAAAAGTTTTACACAAAAATTAGTCATAGCAGATTTATTTATAATATCCCCAAATTAGTGACAATCCAAATGTCCATTAACAAATTCTGGTATACCCCTACAATGGTATGCTCTGAAGCAATAAAAAGGAATGTACTATTGCTTTATGCAGTGACATTGAATTTTGACATAATTGTACTGAATGAAAGAAACCAGACTTTAAAAGGAATACGTACTATGTAATTTTATTTATATTAAATTCTAGAAAATGCACATTCATATACAGTGAGGGAAAGTATATTAGTTGTTGCCTGGGAGACTAGAAATCAGAGCAGCAGGAGAGAGATTGCAAAAAAGCATGAGGACATTTTTGAGGGTAATAGATATATTCAAAATTTTGATGTGACAACTCTATAGGTATGTAAATATGTCAAAGCTTATCAAATGAAAATTATCAAATGAACATTTTATTGTGTGTGGTTTGTATAATCGATTCATATATTGAAACCTAATCCCCAATGGCATAGTATTAAGAAGTGGGACCTTTGGCAAATGATTAAATCATAGGAGCAAAGCTCTCATGAAGGAGATTAGTGTCCTTACAGGAGAAGCTCAGAGAGATCCCTTACTCCTTCTACCATGTGAAGACACAGTTAGAAGGCACCTTCTATGAGAAAGTAGATCCCTGCCACATACGGAATCTGCCAGCACCTTGGTCTTGAGCTTCTCATCCTCCAGAACCATGAGAAATGAATTTGTTTTGTTTATAAACTACCCAGTCTATGCATTTTGTTATAGCAGCCTAAACAAAAATACTGCAATTATATTTCAAGAAAGTTGTTAAAATATTTTCCTTGATAATTGAATAGATAAGTTGCTGCCCATCAACGATTACAAGCATGAACAAAATTATTAAATTAAAACATTAATCTCTAGTTTTTAAAAATTTTGATTAGTGTTCCACATACATGGGAATAAATGATACATCTTATTAGCTGAGCCTGGAATCAGTATGGCTCTGAACAGTCCCAATGATGATAAGTAAACATACAGATTCATCCATTTCTTTGACAGATAGTTATTTTGTCTTTACTGTCTGCTCTGAGTCAGGAGTTATGAATGCAGAAATGAACCATTGCTCCCCTCCCCAAGTTAAATTCTATTGAAGAATCAATAAACCTACAGTTCTGCTCTGATATGTATAAAGCTATGGTAGAAATGTGGTGTTACAAGTGTGCTTTTTGGGGGAACATTTCTGCCCAGAGGTGAGCAAGCACCAGAACAATTTTCTGGACCAAGAGGATGTAGTGGAGGGGGTGAACTTAGAAGGGAAAATGAGAAATGAGTTTAGTTAGAAATGATTGTGATGCTTGAAATGCTAATAAGATATTTTAGAAGAGTTCCAGTTTATGCTGTGAAGGGGTGGCCTGCCCCTCCACACTTGTGGGTGTTTCTCGTTAGGTGGAACGAAAGACTTGAGAAAAGGAAATAATACACAGAGACAAAGTACAGAGAAAGAAAAGTGGGGCCCAGGGGACCGGCGCTCAGCTTACAGAGGACCCACGCTGGCACCGGCCTCTGAGTTCCCTTAGTATTTATTGAGAATTATCTTTACCATTAAAAGGATAAGGGAGTGGCTGGAAAATAGGATTACTGTAGGGAGGAAATCGGCAGTAAGACATATGAAAAAATCCTTGTAACATGAATAACTTTGAAGGAAAATGCTGTGCCTTGAGATGTATATGCGACATCTCCATAAACCTTTTAGCAGTATTGCTCCAGCAAGTCCCACCTTATTCCAGCAAGTCCCACCTTATTCCTAAAGGCGTTTTCTCCTTACTCAGTAAACAAGGCACACAATGGGTATTACCCGGAGATGTTCCATTGCCCAGGGAGGGGCAGGATTTTTTAACTAGCAAGCTGCCTTCAGGTATTTATTTAACAAAGACACATCCTGCACAGCCCAATATCCTTTTAACCTTAAATCACCTTCGCACATGTCTCTTGCAAGGACAAAGTTGGGGGTAGGGTCACAGATTAACAGCATCTCAAATACAGAGCCAAATGGAGTCTCTTATGTCTACTTCCTTCTATATAGACACAGTAACAGGCTGATCTCTCTTCCTTTTCCCCACAATGCTGGAATTTGGGGTCTGGAAGTTAGAACCTAGGGGTAGTAGAGAAAGCTAAATGTATAGAAAATGTTGTCTTAGGAAAAATGTTTAAAAAGCAGCCTAAAACAGGTGTTAAAATAATTAATAAGGCAGTCATTATAGACTGAGGTGGCTCCAACGCCCTGGGTTCCTACCTAAGCAAACAAACTCAATTCACAGTAAATGGTCATATGCTAGGAAATGAAACTTAAGCTCAACCAATCAGAAACTGCCAAATAACCTCTAACTAGAGACTTTAAGGATACTTTAGTCCACTTTAACCAATCAAATATTTTCTATGTCTTGCTTCCTTGAACACCTTCTATTTTTCCTTTATGGCCCTTTAGTGGAGCCCAAACCACTGCACTCTGGTACTGTTCCATTTATGAATCACCGTCTAGTCAAATAAACTCTCTAAAATTTTGGTGTACCTAAATGTATCTTGTAACACAGTTTAAAACCAGTCTTTTGTTACAAGCATAAGAAAGAGAGCAAGCAAAGGGACTAAGGAATGTCAGTCAAAGAATTGAGAAATAAATTGGCAGATAAAAATGGAGAGAAGAAATACACATCATAGTAAGAAAATGGTGAAATTCATTAAACCCACATTATTTGAAGGTTGGCTGTGGGAAGAGTATTCTAAACATGGTGTTAAAGAGATAATGACCTGCAAAGACCTTGTTCTGATCAAAATCTGCAGTCAAACTACATATTTCACTAAAAAGAAATCAGCAAGTTATTGACAAGGAGCCCCCAAATTATCACTGAAACCTAAATTGAATAGCCATGCAATACAAAAATTCATTATTCCATGTGTTCATTAGAATAATTTTATATTTTTTATCTTCTGATTGCAAAATTTGCCACATTTATGATGAAGTATTTAAAACCTTTAACATTAGAAACATTTTCCAATTAATATGTTTTTTTGTGTCTAAACATTTCCAAGTGCTAATGAATGACTGAGATGAATTTGGCTAAAAAAGCCTGCCGAATTTTACTGGTCCCTTACAGCATAGAAAAGCCAGATGATGCTTATAAAATAAGAATTAGAGGAGAATGGAAAAGTCAAATGCCAAGAAAGTTTGAGGGAGCCTCAAAAATAAGTGCTAAGAAAGTTGAACAAAGATAGCAGCAATATTAAAACAAAAGCTAATAGTTTTAGTATATTCAAAGTGATACAGAACTTAAATTTTAAAATTAAATTGAGGTAATTTGTATCTTTAATATTGAAGGGCAGAATATATATTATGCATCCCCCAAAAAAATGAAACAAAGGAAACAACAGGAAATTTTAAAGATTCCTCGACTTAATTTCTGAATGAGGTTTCTTACATTTTTCCCCAAAATACGCAATATAATTTCCCTTTATAACTGTTGACAAAAATGGAAGAAAAATATTCTTAAAAAGCTTCTATTCCCATTTATTTAAAATTTAATTGCAAAGTTTTTTTTCTTGTAGATAAACAAATAACTTTGGTGGTTTTTTTTACATTTTTAAATAATATCATTTATATTACCACATTAATAGTCACTGGATGATGTTTACATGTTCTTGTTTACATGTGCCATGGTTTTCACCAAATATGTTAAAAAGTATGGCTAGGATGAGTATCCAAACTTTTTATTTCCGGAAATATTTGTTTGGTTTTTAAAATAATCAGATGTCAGGAATTCTTGCAAAAATTTAAAGAATTAATTTTGCTATTCAAAAAACCAAAAAAACAAAATAGCCTTATGAAAATGAAATGTTTGACATTTTGGACAAAACATTTTATTATAAAATGATATTTGGTTAAGATTACAATAAACAATTCTGTATAGTACAGATTAAACTCTCTTTGCCACAAATATGGCTTTAAAATCAAGGTTAAGTTCTTCAAAAATCAATAAAAAGAGAACTTGAGATTCTGCCAAGCAGGTTTGCTGTTTGGCTTTTCCAGATCTCAGAGCCTTATGAATACCTGCCTGTGTCTCCAAATGGAGACAAGCCAGACAAGAGGTGAAATATGTTTATGACTGTGGTTCCATTGTTTCAGGAAACACAAAACACTGGTCTGCTGATGAGGGAGTTTCACATTACTTGGAATTATTGTAATACATTTGTATATGAAAATAACAATTCAAACTATTGTCCTCAGGAAATTCCTCCCCCTTTCTGAGACTGAGAAAGATATTATCTTTTTAATTTACCTTAGGCATTTCAATATTATGTTTGATATTCAATGTGTATGAGTCTTTGAAAACACAAATTTTACCCATCCATCTAACATCAAATGGGCAGCCTCAAGTTTAAACCTGTTTTTATTTGATTTTTAGTATTGCACTTATTAATATGAAGGCAACAAAATGAAAACAAACCGAAGTAGATCTGTAACCACCATCATGAAACACTAGCACATATGTAATTATTTCAATATGAGCTTCAGAAAGGCTTGCTAATTCACAGTGATACTGGTTCACACAACGTGGACTTACAGATTCTAATCAATGATGCTTGTTGTAACTTTCCATTATCGTTTGAAATAAGTTCTTTCTATGTCAGTTTCATTATAACAACTAAAAGGATGGAATATTGTTCTATAATACAATCCTGGCATGATACTCTTTCGCTGTTTTTCAAGAGAAACATGGAGGGGTGGTGCAAGGCTACGGATGAGGGGTGAGGGGAGGGTTGGAGCAAGAGCTTCTCTAAAGGAAGTCTGCAGCTTCCTAGATTGTGTGAGAGGTCCAGGCTTTTTGATCTAAAGAGAGAGCCAATTTTATTTTCAAGGCGTTTTGAATCATTTGAATCAAACTTGTAGAAGAAGATAGTTCAATAGTGGTTGCCAGGGGCAACAGGAGAGAGAAACAGAATTGCTGTTCAATGTGTATGAAGTTTCAGTCACACTGGGTGTATTAGTCCATTCTCATACTGCTAAAGGAAATACCTTAGATTGGGTAATGTATAAAGAAAAGAGGTTTAATTGGCACACAGTTCTGCAGGCTTTATAGGAAGCATGACTGGGGAGGCCTCAGGCAATTTTCACTCATGGTGGAAGGCCAAGGGGAAACTGACTCATCTTACGTGGCCAGAGCAGAAGAGAGCGGGAGCTAAAGCAGGAGGTGCTACAGGCTTTTAAACAAACAGATCGCTTGAGAACTAACTATCATGAGAACAGGAAGGGGGAAATCTGTCCCCAGGATCCAATCACTTTCCACCAGGCCCCTCTTCCAACATTGGGGATTACAATTTTGTTAACTGTGGAGATGGAGGGTGTCCAGGATCTTGGCGTCTTGAACAAAGAATTGGACAAAATACACAAACAAAGCAAGAAAGGAATGAAGGGATTTACTGAAAAATGAAAGCACACTCCACATTGTGGGAGTGGGCCTGAGCATAGGGGCTCAAAGGCCTCATTACAGAATTTTAGGGAGTTTAAATACTCTCTACTTGGGCTATGCTCCATGTAAAGGATGAGGATGAAGTAAAGTTACAAAGTCATTTACCTCGTGTATGCTCTATGGAGAGGATATTTTCTGTTATAGCTGAAGTGTGAATTAGACTTCGGTTCCCAGCCTCCAGACCCTACTTTCCTGCCTCAGTTTGACATGAGATTTGGGCAGGAACACAGAGCCAACTGGTATCAGTAGGTGAATAAACTCTAGAGACCTGCTGTATAACATAGTGCCTAAATGTAATAATTCAGTATTATAGTATTGTACACCACAAAATTTGTTGAGTGTTGATCTTATGTTAAGTATTCTTACCAGCACCCTACCCCAAGAGATATAAGGAAACTTTGTGAGGTGATGGATATGTCTATTACCTTGATTGTGGTGATAGTACCGTGGGTGTTTTGTGTTTGCATAGATCCAAACTCATCAAATTGTACACATTAGGTACATGAATTTTTGTCTATCAATTAAATCCCCAAAAAGCAGTAAAGGAATATTAAGCATAAAGAATAATGGGGAATAACGCAGTTTACATTGTTATAATACTTGAACCTTTTTAAAATACACATCATTTTATATTATGTGGGACTTATTACAGGATATGAAACTTTGTAATTTACTAGAAATGAAGGTATTTGTTTATTGTGTCTTTATGTCAAGTTATTAAATTCCAATAATATGGTTTTCCACGATGTCTTAAGATAATATTTGTCTATTTTTGTATAGTTTATAATCTATATTCAGTGATTGCTACTATCACTTTCTACATTCCGCTGTGAAGTTATATGTTAGGTCACAAAAATTTTTTTAGTTATAAGATATACTTTCTAATCTTGCAAGTTTATTATCATCAACTAATGTTGATATAAATACTTCATAAACTATTGTACTTTTTGGTCAGCAGAGCCGTGTTTGATGATGTTGACGTTAGTTGTCACTAAGTTTCTAACATGGATTTTAAAAAATTATTCACAGGTATTTAATTTTGCTCTTTTTCTCCTCAAAGCCATCAGTTTGGAAATATTCCCCAGACATTCTTTTTATGTTAGCTTTTGCTACCTGTTCAAAGTCACTGTATTTTTTCTCATTGACCCCAACAGAATAAACCAATAAACCACAATATAACATCTAGCTTAGTAGTGCTGTTTCATGGTGGAAAGAAGATGGAGGGGTGATTTCAAGTAGACTCTTAAGCTATAACAGCCCAAATCTCTCTGTCTCTCCCTATCTCTGTCTCTCCTGTCTCTCTCTCTCTCTAACACTCTCTCTCTCTCTCTCTCACACACACACACACACACACACAAACACACACACGCACCCCTACCTTGCCCATTGTTCAGTTTGCATGTGCTCACCTCATGTGTAGGCAAGATTCATTCAGAGTGAAATCACTAGTGCAAGTGCTTTGAAAAGAAGACTGGGACGTTCATTCGCCTCCAGTGATCCAAGTGTGATAGTGAATGTACACATGCCTCTGTTGAAAAATCTGCTTATAATATTTCCAATATTATATCATCAATTTTGCTTTTTTCTTCATTTGAAACTCAAAGGCAAAGAATAAATGGAAAATTTAGAAGAAAAATAGTGAATTAATCTAATTTAAATCTAATGACTGTAAAATACAAAGAAAAATATTCTTGTTCTTCATTTTCTATTATTTGTAACTTATCATCTTGAGAAACTATGCTTGTTTGAATGCTTAAGGGAGGATATATCAGATCTATATGAAACCAGTATAGATCAACATCCCACTCACTGTACACAGTCTCAGATCTGAGAGAATAGCCATGATTAATGGGACTTATTCCTTTGCCAGCCTTAGGAGACAGATATTCTATCACCTCCCTAAGACCGATAGATATGTCAGGGGCTCTGGAGGAAGACTGAGTTGTTCTTCTGGCCACACAACAAATCTGAACCTCTTAAACAATGTAGAAAATAGAAAACAGTTGAATCCAAATAAAGGAACTTAGCTATTCACAACCAGCATTGCTACCACCTCTACCACCTGCATCTCTCTATTTGCCTTATCAACTCCCCTCTGATCATTTAAACTCTCTTTAGAGTCTCATTTTTGTGTTAATTTTTGCTTCCTCTCTGTGTTACTGTCCTAAATTCCTACTTCCATCTCTTCTAAAAATTTCTACCACAAACCCAGGAATCCACATTTTAAGAATATTTAGAATAAGATCCATAGTTTTAGAATATTTCTTTTCCTCCTTATCTTAAAATGAACTTCATGTTTTGAGGCTCATGTGCTCTGTTTATATCAGCCTCTGTTTATCTTTATCTTGTCAAATTCATGGTCATCTTTTCTTGTTCAATCAAACTCTAGAACTGAATCACTTTAGTTCTTTCAAATCTCCTAAATTCTCTTATTTTGGAGGACTTTGACATTCTTGTGGATGACTTTTGATAACCTCTGGACAAACTACTTTTATCCAATCTACTTCAATCACTTCCTCCCCTTGCCACATCCCAAGACATTGTCATTCCTGGGCACTTTCAGGTCATTTGTGTGTATTTGTGCTACTCCCTTTCTAGGCCTACTTCTACTGAAAGAGTACTGACTAATCTCATTGTTCTTTGCACAGAATATACACAGAACCCTGCTAGGCTCCTGCTAGATCAACAGATAGGTTGATCTCTTTTGTGCTTCATATCTCCCATATTATGAGCATATTTGGGCAACATCTGCCTGTTACTCTGATTGATCTGCTCTTACTGTGGTCCAAGTTTTCTGCTGGACTCTATGGGGCAAATCAGATGGAATTTGATCTGTGAGTTTAGTCATTTTTGGTTAATTGGGAAGGGTACAATACATACTTTGTCTGTCGAAGTTATGTTATGTTCATATTAGTTTGTTCTAGCTCTGTATCACAGTACTATCCCAGTTATTAGTAAAATGGAATATCATTAATATCAGACCTTGTCGAATTTCCTTCTCAAAATAATCCCTAGAGGAAAGAAAAAGTAAGTGTTAGGATTTACAAAACCCCATTCAGTTCATCTAAATATCTATTTTAAATTACTGTTATTTTCATAATTGTTCTATCCTCTCTTTGCACAAGTCTAACTAACTGTTCTCTCTTTTTACAATTGACTGCAAATACCACAGAGATTTCAGGTCTGAGCATAGTCATTATTCCTTTCAGTATGCCCTTTCTATCTTTGCCATTTTTCTTTATTATATTTCAGTTTATTCTCCAAGTATCACAGCTTTCTACTCTCATGGCATTTTTTACATTGCATATTAAATGACTGTCCATCTTTTCCACTGATCTCAGAATTTAAAGTCTGGTGGGGAAAACAGGAAATATCTTTCTCCTCCATTGTATCCCGAGTTCTTTGCACATTTGGTGTCACAATATAGTGATTCAGTAAATATTTGTTGGAAATCATTGAATGCATGCAGTAATGTATAAAAATATATCAAAATGATTATTTTGTATTTTGATTTTATAAATGAAGCACATAAGTGTAACTAAACTATTACTTTCATTCTGGAATGTCACCAACAAGGATTCACTTCAATATGTGAAATTATAGTTTCTGATAAACCAAAAAGAGGAAAATATGTGCTTTTGTAAATTTACCAGTATGATACTGAAATCATTTTAATGATTAACTGTGGTACATAATATTTTATTTATTTATTTATTTGTTTGTTTGTTTATTTTTAAATTACTATTTTTTTGAGACGGAGTCTCACTCTCGCCTAGGCTGGAGTGCAGTGGCGCGATCTCGGCTCACTGCAAGCTCCGCCAACCAGGTTCACTCCATTCTCTTGCCTGAGCCTCCCAAGTAGCTGGGACTACAGGCGCCCACCATCACACTCGGCTAATTTTTTGTATTTTTAGTAGAGACGGGGTTTCACCGTGTTAGTCAGGATAGTCTTGATCTCCTGACCTTGTGATCCACCCGTCTCGACCTCCCAAAGTGCTGGGATTACAGGCATGAGCCACCATGCCCAGCCAATATTTTAAAATTAAATTCAATGCTTTAACAAAGTATTGAAATGTGATACTTTTCATGTTCCAAAAAATAACTTTTGAAAAGGAAACATTTATTTGGGTAAATTGTGAGAAAACATATCTCAAATAGAGTTTAAAATTTGTTTTCCAAGTTCAAGTTTTTATACTGCAGTAAATATTTTGTTTTTAATGGATCATTATTTGCTGTGTTTCAACAAAGGATAAATGCTTGAGGGGATGGAAGCCGTATTCTTTCATATATGATTATGTCACATTGTACGCCTGTATCAAAACATCTCATGTACTCCATGAATACATATACCTATTATGTACCAACAACAAATAACAATTAAAAAAAATTAAAAATCAATTCTTCTGGGATGACTACCAATTACTCACACAATTTTAATATTCAAATTTTAGTCTCCTTTTACGCATCACACTTGGACTTCAGGACACTCCTGTGAACTCCAGGGTCATATCCTGTGCTTCTTATGTCACTTGGACATTACATGGGCATTTAATAATTAACAAGCCAAGACAAAAACTCCTTCCAAACCTACTCCTGACACTGTTTCCCCAACAAAGTAAGTGGGAACTCTGTATGTTAGAAATCTTGGGGTCATCCTTGAATGCTTGTCCCATTGTACCACATATTAACAGCAGTTGTGTCTTTATATTCAGATCTCAGCAATGTCTCTCTGCAGCCACCACTCCTCTCCCAGTCCAAACCACTTTTTTACATGCATGACTGCAATAGCTGCGGAGCCCTGTTCCTTGCAACTGTCCTTGTTCCCTTCATTATTTTCTCAACACAGTAGACAGAGTTGTCCTTTTGTAACCCAGGTCAGATCATGTCACTCTTCCTCCACGATGGACTTTTGTTTCCTCTCTGGCATGAGTTCTTACTAAATTGCCTCTCACTTTTAATTTACACAGGCTGCCTTGCTTTTTCCTGCATATGCTAAGTCCTCTCCTGCCTCAGCCTCAGGGTTTTCACTTGACATCTCATCTGTCTAGGAAGCATTCCTTCTGAATATCTGCATTGACTTTCCTCCTTGCCACCTTCAGGTTTTTGCTCAAATGTCACCATTTTTAGTGTGAACTTCAGACATGACTCTGTGATATTGTACTACCTCATTCCTGGATTGCCTATTTACCTTTCTACTTTGCTGCATTCCTCCATTGTATGTAGAGCCTTTTAACATGATATAGCTACTCTTTTTTATTCAGTTTCTCTCCTCCCATAAAATGTACCTTTAGAAAGAAAAAGGGTAGTGTCTGTGTAGACTGCTGTATTTTAAGTAAACAATGTTTGACAACTAATATGTACCCAGTAAACATTATTGACTGAATGAATAATAGTTGTATTGAAATTACACATTCAATATCGGTTATCTTCCATATAATATGAACATTTCAGGGTCAAGAAAATAATTAATTGCTATCAATTAAGAGGTTGATGCAGGACATAAGGAGATAATTGATGAAGTAGTTGAAATGCAATTCCCAAAGTTGTATGTGCCTACATTAATCATTAGCTAAATGAACAGTCTTCCTTTATATTGAGAAGTGGAGGACATAGATAATTGTTGAGGTTTTGAGGTAGGAAGTCATAGAATACCCTTGTGTAGCTTAAGTTTTCTCTGTGAAGTCAGAGTAGAGGCCTAGTGATTGATTAGCGAAAAGTTTAAGAAAAATGGGCAAATAGGAGTTGTCATTAATATGTGAAAAAATTACAAAGAAATAGGTATCAGTAAAGGATATTGGAAAAATAGTAATTGAAATGCTAATCACAGACTTCAAGCTGGATAGGGAGATATATTTAAAAAGGAAAAGCCATATATGAAATAAGGAGTTTTAGAATTAATAGGGGTCTTACTGTCATCAGACAACCCGTGTTTGAAATGAATAATGGGAGAAGAGTAAGAGGTAAAGTCCTAAATGTGTATGAATTTGTGGCTTCTCTCATGGAGTGATTCCTGTTGGTGCTACACAGCCATTGGAGAAGGCTGTGACTGGAAAAAGATGAGCTTTTTGGGGGTGAGAAATGTTTCGATAGTCACTCAATGGCATTTATTTAATGTATACCATACTAGGCATGAAAAATTTTACATATACAAATTTTTTCTACAGAAGAACTTTATATTTAGTGAGTGACAGAAAGTGCATAAAGATGCAGTGAAACAACTTGTAAGAGAAGAAAAGTAGAAATTGCTCTGAATATAACCAGTTCAGCAAAAGCAGGGCAAAGGATGGATAGTCTCAAAAACTTCCAGTATAACAAATCTTGCCAAAGCAGATTAACACATGGCAAATAATTTTGATAGAATTGAAAATAGATGAACTTACAATTTTAAAATTAGAGACTATGCAACACTTGATTGAAGTTAGGTATGAAACAATATTAGGTATCTTATTTATTTGCTATTCATAATACAACACATAAATTCTGTGAAATAAATAGGAAGACCATGTTGGCATTAGTTAAAATCCTCTTCTTAAAAGCATTACTCTGAGGTACCTGAATTTTCAACAACTCTGTGAATAGATTTTGAATGTATCTCTGAATAACTAAAATGTCATTTTCAATATGAATATATTTGAAAATTAGAATCTGTCATCATTAAATTGAGCATTTGACAACTGACATAAAACCAATTCTGTGATTTTAATTTATCTTTTTTTTCCAGAAGGTTCAACACATTGTCTAAAATGGTTTGGTAGTGCTTCCTAAAGGTTTATATTGTTACATGGAAGATTGTGCTAAATGGAGGGATCATTTATTGAAATGTAATAGGAATTCAATACAACTGCAGGATGCAAAATCAACATACAGCAATCAGTAGCATTTCTAAACACTAATAATGAACGATCCAGAAAAAAATTAAGGCAAACAATGCCATTTACAATATGTCTTAATCTATTTTGCACTTACAAAACAGCATACCTGGCTGGTTGCGGCAGCTCATGCCTGTAATCCCAGCAATTTGGGAGGCCGAGGCAGGTGGATAACCTGAGATCAGGAGTTCGAGACCAGCCTAGCCAACATGGTGAAACCCTGTTTCTACTAAAAATACAAAAAAATCAGCTGGGTGTGGTGGCATGCACCTGTAATCCCAGCTACTTGGGAGGCAGTAAGCTCCCTGAGGCCTCCCCAGCCATGTGGAACTGTGAGCCAATGAAACTTCTACTGTTTGTAAATTACTCAATCTTAGGTAGTATCTTGATAGCAGCATGAAAACAAACTAACACAATATACAATAGAATACTATTCAGCTTTAAAACTGAAGGAAATACCATTATTTGTGACAACATGGATGAACTTGGAGGACATTAGGCTAAACAAAATAAGTCATGCACAAAAATAGAGCATGATTTCACTTACATGTGGAATTAAAATAGTTGAGCTCATAGAAGCAGAGTAGAATGGTGGTTACTAGGGGCTGGCAGGTTCGGTGGGGCGGGATTGGGGAGCTATCGGTCTGGGGATACAAAATTTCAGTTAAACAGGAGGAATAAACAAGGACTGTATTGTGTAACAGGGTGACTGTAGTTAATAACAGTGTACTATACACTTGAAAATTGCTAAGACAGTAGATTTGAAATCTCATCACAAAAAAATGATAAGTATGTGATGCAATAAATATATTAATTAGTTCAATTTAGCTATTCCACAGTGTATGTGTATATCAAAATATCAGGTTGTACATCATAAATATATACAATTTGTATCTGTCAATAAAATAAATTAATATATAGGGATATGTAAATATTTATGGGAACTTGGCTTTTTATTTCTAAAATATAGATGTTCATGATATTATAATAGAGACAGTTGCTAATAAGATAACTCTAGTAGCAATTTGTATTCAAGACAGGAAAGCTTACAGTGGTAACTAGCAAAGTCTTACTTTACTCTCATTCCAAGTTATGCTCTGCCAGCTTTCTTTTGCACCAGCTGCTATACAACATTGTCAACCACATGCTCTTCAAGTTGCAATATGTCTTTAGGCCAAAGAATACTAGAGCTGATATGATATCTGTAAAACTCCAAATTTAGTAATTATATGTATATCTGATTTCTGGGACTTCCCAGAAAAAAAAAGTAAACTTCCCAGATTTATCGATGACAAAAGTAATTATCGATCAAATATGTTTCGTTATATCATAAGTTTTAAATTATTGAAATAACTTATGGGAATTAGCAAATTGTGGTATGACATTAAAGGGAGATGTGAGGTGAGGCTTCTTTCCTATGGTTTGTCATGAGTTGTTACATGGGGGAAAATAATGTGCAATCAGATCCCACTTACATATGGTAGTGAGGAGGGTGATCCAGATAGTGTTTAGATATTTCAACTGGTTCAACCTCATACAAGCTTTTTCCTAAGCCAGAGTTGTTAAGAAGCAAGACTAAAGGTAGAAAGCTACAGGTATGTGAAATCCTGCCTTTCACTTATCTAAGCCTTTAAATTCTCCATTATGTATTGGTCAAACAGCCGTAAAAATATTCCATATGACAAGAATATTAAAGGAGATCAACTTTAAAGAGGTTAAAAATGCTAAATTATATTCAAACTAGGTCTTTATAGTAAAACATTTAGGTTGTGTGTGTAAAGTACAATTTAAATGCAAAAATCTAATTGGATCTAAATGAGTTTTCTCTAACAGCATAAACTAAAAAGACATTGTAACACAGAGTCCAGGTGACATTCATGCATGTTTCCTCACATAAATCATGATAGTCTTGGGCTAAAGTCCAACCCTGGAGAAAGGTATGTGTACATTTACAATGAAATCTGCCATGGAAGTCAAGGAAAGAAGCAGTAACAGCAGCTGGGCTGTTTTTCAAATTAAAGACTAGACTTTTAACCTGTATTCCAATACAAGGAAAAGATATTTTGTGTATGTGCCATATCAGCAAGACTCAAACTAACAGAATGAAACAACAAAGTAAACTCATTCAGGTCTGATCCAGTCAAAACAAGACTGAGTCAAGTATTTCATGTTAAGTTTGGAAAATATTACCACCAAACTGGATAGATTCCTAAAACCTGGGGCCATTTTCTCATCTGGCACAGTCATCAGAAAACTGTTCCAAGTGTAGCACTCAGTCTCACTGGCCTACAAACTTTTCAGAAAACCACACTTTCTAAGTAAGTTCTCATGAAAGAGAGAAGAACCAGAATTTTTGTCAATACTTTTGCCATCCAGACAACTTCATGTTCTTATTTGGTGTTAAACCTACTTCTCTCTACCTGCCTGTTTGCTTCTTTCTGTCTTTTTTTTCAGCTCCACAAAATTATTCAAACACTTTGTACACCAGAAACTGTTTTAATCTCAATACTTTAAAAGAATGTCTTTGTGAAAATATGATCAGACATTCTAGTTTTACTGAATACATAAAAACTTCTTTTTAGAAAGCTCTTGTTGATTCTACTTGCATTTATTTATAACTATAGTGTTGCCATATATCCAAGTATCCCTTTTATTTATTCTTTTATCCTTTTAACAAAAGGACAAATGGCATAGACAATGTTAAGAAAATATTAAAAATAAAAATTATGTTACCAACTAAATCTTTACTACAGGTGATCATAAGTTGGTTAGATTGGACCTTCATAGTGAAATGCATTAACTTTGGTTTAAGCAATATCCCAAACCAGAAATTTGTCAAGTGGACTACTAAATTCCGTTTTCTTTTGTTCTAAACAATTAAACATTCTAAAATCTTGGGAAGAGAAAAGGATCAATGGTGCAAACATTTTAGAGCTGACAGTTGTGTGCCATATGCCATGATTCTATTACAAATGGAACAGTATTCAGATTTAAAATCAGTCTAAACACAGCGTGTCTGTATGTGTGTGTGTGTGTGTGTATTTTACAGAACCATTTAAATATTAACCACCTTTGAGTATTAGGGGAAAAATAGAAATTAAAAGCGAATATATTTGTTTCCTGAATCCTCCCACCAAACTACTTTTTAAATTAACTGTATTTCCTGCCTTAGTGAGGATCTTCCTATTCATCAAAGATAAAATATCAAATATCATTTAGACTCCTTCTCTACCTCACCCCCCAATATTCAACAGTTTTCTATTTTATTTTGATTTTACTTCCTATTGTCTCTCCGTGCATCCTCACTATTGGTTTCTGACCTCAATGTCTCTTTCCATAAATACTTCCTCCAGGGCTTCAGCAGTGCATATTGTAATCCATGAGTGTGATGCCCTTATAAGCTATACAGGCACAACCCAGGCAAACACACACAATGACCGTAATCATGACAGTCATTTCTGGTGCCTTTACTGTGGTCTTAACCATTCCCCAACAATCCTTTAATCCTTCACTAGAGTTTATTCTTTTAAGTGAAAATCTGGATTCTTATCTCCCCTAGTATATATCTCTCAGTGAATTTTTATACAAGACAATCATCATTGTCACCTATTCATTATCCCATCCCATCCACTGAAGGTATTTTATGGTATGGCCTTAACAAATTACTCTGAGTCCTTTAAATAGATTACAAAGTTTCTTGACTCCTTTTGTACACGTTATTCTGCCCAAAATGCACATTGCACTATTGTCCACCAGTGAATACTAAGTTTTCACCCTCATTTAAGCCTTTAATCTCAGGATCTCACAATAAATACAATCACGCTTTCCTATATGCCGAATCTTCTGCTTGAGCATAAGTTTAATCCCCTAACCATACTGTAATTATATATATAATAAAATATATATATATATTTAATTCAGCCACTTCTCTCACTAGAAAGTGAGTTTATTGAAATCAGGGTAAGTATATTTTATGTTTGGATGAATTCCACATCACAATACTTCACAGGTAGTTACCTAGTCACCAATTTTTATTGAAATTAATTGTACATATAATAAAACTTTAATATAAAATGTTTCTCTTGAAGGGAGTTTTTTTTGTAAAACTATCCTTCTGAGCTTTGTGATTACTCATAATGTCTGTTGCAAGATTAAGGGAAATGTATTTGAATGCAAATGAACTTATACTGTCATACCATAAGCAGGATAGTCCATTTCTTGCTTCTGAAATCACTTCCCCTACCTGCCTATTAAAATCAGAATACACAGATCTGTATCTGTTTGTACAAAAAGGTGCCAAAAGACCACTGTTATGCTGCAACATGATTATGTGCCCCCAAAATCTGGGTATTTATAGTATAGTATCCAGTATTTTCAAGCCAAGCCATACTGGAGCCTGAAGCTAAAGGAAAATTAGTAATACTGATGCTCCTTTTATTTAAACTTTTAAGACTTTATCATGGCATTAATTTTGAATTTTAAAAATACTATCTTTTTTTTTTTGACTCCCTTAAATTTTGCTCCCAAGTTGAATGCCTCACTGGAACTCAGGTGAATGCTCACCCTAGTCCTAGATTAGGTACTCATCTGAAATATTGTTAGTTTTTTGTTGCTTTTTGTTTTTTTGTTTGTTTGTTTATTTTTGACAGGGCCTCACTCTGTCCTCCAGGCTGGAGTGCAATGGTGCAATCGTAGCTCACTGTATTCCTAAACTCCTGGGCTCAGGTGATCCTCCCTCTTCAGCCTCCTGAGTGGTTGAGACCACAGGTGCACGCCACTGTGCCTAGTTGCACCTTAAATGCCATTTTCCCCATATATCTTGTGTAACATTGAGGGTTTGCCTATTTAAAGTTTAAACTAAAGTGTTTATGTTTTAATTTTGCATGTTTAACCAAAAAGTTTGTAATTTAAAAATTTTTCCTTGCTATGAACTGCTATATCCCACCAAGGCCAAAAGGAAATGAGACCTTTACTGACAAAGTGGACAGTTTAGATTAATGCCGGCATCTCATATTTCACTTGATTTTTGTGAAATCTCCCTATTCATGTGAAGTCTTTAGCAAAGCCACTAAAGAATCTTAATATCTTTGTCAGTTTTGATTATTAAATAAATGTTTCTAAGGTATGCATTGGAAAGCATGACACGGGCATCTTAGGGGGACATGGTGGCTTATATGCACAGAGTGTCTGGATTTGCTGCTTGTATGCTGAGGGACTTCCAGTTAGGAAAATTTTTATTCCTCTGATGCACAATTTGAGAATACAGGCAGTGGAAAAACCTTGTGGAAAACTTAGATTTCATTTATTTCTGATATGAGTTGAATTGTTGACTTACCAAGATTCAGTAATATTTAAAGGAGTTTTTATGCTTTGACTAGAAGTTATTTGGGGGGAAGGAAAGCTCAGGTGATCATATGTCCCTGTGAGAGGATATTCATCCTTATCAAATTGCCTTGTGCTGTTTCCTCTGCTTGGCATTCCTGCCAAAGATTGGACTGGCATTAAAAGGCAATTATTTCTCAATCTTAGAATCCTGTAAGATCTCCAGAGCCACATTACAAAGAGAAATACAAACCTTCTACCAGCACCGTGCTTACTGGGATTATTTCACAGTGCAGACTGGGCAATGTTGTAGTCTGCAGGATTCCTGGCTCTTTGGCAAGAGGAGAGTTTCCAGTATTTTCAAGAGTAATTAGTACAAGTGAAAAAACCTTCATCTCTATCTCTACACTTTAAGATCTTTTTTCAAAATTCCTTTGGAAATATTGTCTCAGAAATGCAGTTTTAAAAAATATGTGCTACTAAAATTATTTATCTAACACTTAAAAGCAAAGTAACTGCACTGATAAAGCAAAATATTTCACTTGCCTGTTTATTATATACTCTATATTTTTCATTCATATAATCAGAGCTTCAAAAGTGAGGAATTTCTTAGAAATCATCCAGCTAAGTATCCTCATTTTGTAGAAGAGGAAACTAAAGCATTAAAAAGCTAAAGACTTCCACAGTGACTCCTATTTACATATTGACAGAACCTGGAACTAAGATTGGAATCTAGATCTCCTATCTATAAATGCAAAGTGCGTTGATTGTATTTCCAAAGCCATTGAGTGGAAATTTCATTACAACTTCACCAAAGATAGAATGCTTACAAAGAGGGTATCCTAATTAAGAAAGGCTTCTCTCACCTATAGGACAGCCATTACAAATGGTAAGTGCTATGGACTGTTTTCATACCCCCAAAATTCAAATGTTGAAACCCTAATCTCCAATATAATGATATTTTGAAGTGAGACCTTTGAAAAGTAATTAGAGTCAGATAGGGCATAAAAGTAGATCTCCCATGATGGGATTAGTATCTTTATATGAAGATGAAGGGACCAAAACTTTTTCTCTCCACTATGTGAGAATGCAGTGAGAAAGTAGTCATCTGTGAACAAAGAGGAGAGCCGTCACCAAGCCCCCAACCATGCTGACACTCTGATCTCAGACTTCTGGCCTCCAGAACTGTGAGAAATAGATGTTTGTTGTCTAAGCCATTCAGTCTATGCTATTCTGTTTTAGCAGCTCAAACTGACTAAAACAGTAGAGGAAAATATTTATTGGAAAAATCACAAGTGTGCAGCGCCTCTTACACAAAGAACTTTAGCTCTACTCCATGTGAAATAAGGAGAATGAGGAATTTAAATCTAGGAGGGAATATGACTCTGGCTCACTCATACAAGGTTACACCTACAAGGTAAAGATATTTCTCTCACTGTTATCATTACCTTTCTGCTTCCTATCTCCTCTAGGTAATTCTTCTGTATGATACACATGCCCCTATGCACTCACATGTGTGTGCATTAGCACCTGTGCATGTGTGCAAACACCTATACATACACACATACACATACATACTCACCGTTCATGTCCTCCACAAATCATATTTTTCAGAGACAGCACTATCAAAATATATATTTAGAATTAAGAAAGAAAATAAATCCTCCCCAAAAATAAATATTTATCTCACTCTGCAAGGATGTAGTTCTGCTAAAAAAAAAAAAAAAAATAAAAAAATAATCAATATTTCAATTAGTTTTAAGTTTGAGAGCAATAGAGACATCACAGTTTTCTTCAAGGATAATAGGTGAGAAATTGCTTTACATTTATGTAATATAGAGAATAATTCTAAGTTTTTTTCCCAAAACAAATTGATTTCTTCTAAAGTTTAATTGCTGTATTCATCTTTAGACACAAATATTGCTGGTAATTTAAACATTACAATTTGGAGCTGCAAAAAATTTTGTATATAGATTCCAAGTTACCTGGAAATGTGTTATAGCAAGAGTTGGTGTTTAGTTGAGTGTGGGATATACTGTGGTGGTGTTAAAAGTTTCTGACAGCCACCGGATGGAATGTGGTGCCTGTAAGACAATCCAAGACTTACTTCCATAAAATCACTTGACATACATGATTATGGAACTTAGATGAAGGATATGTGATAATGATGATAATAGTGAATTCATCAACATAGAAATGGTAACTGAAACTATAAATGAGTAGACAAGATGATGAAGAGCGAATAGGCAGAGTTAGAAGTAAAAGGATGCAAAAGACTGTGTCCTGAACATCACAAATGCTTAAGGTTTAAGAGTAGGAGACCAATGGGTCAAAAAAAAAAAAAAAAAAAAGCAAAAACAGAAGGGGATGTAGAAAACGGTAGTTTTACAATGAAGAGAAAGCCTTTTAAGAAAGAATCAGGTCAATGGTATTAAATGCTGAAGAGATATTAAGTCAGATGTGGACTGAAAGTCTCCCATAGCATTGAGAGAAAGGCAATCCTGTGAAACCTTTTGAGAGTAGTCTGGGTGGAGTGGAAGGAGGGCAATACAGATGGCAGAGGGCGGAGTCCATGAAAGGTGTTCACATTGGACAGAAAGTGTTTAAAGTTCTAATAAGAGACTGTGAGAGACCAGTGGCTGGAAAGGGAGAGGTTTCATGGGGGGTAGTTAAAATTTAGGTTTTGGTAGTTGTTTTATGCTTTTCATTCTAATATGGAAGACACTTTTGTTGTTGAAATACTGATGGGCGATAGGCAGAGATCAGGGGCAAACTGAGAATCTTAGGAAGAAAAGAATCTTTGTGTAATAGTCTCTGGGGAAAACAGATCCAGGGTGTAGGTCTTAGATAAAGGAGCAAAGGCTCCTTCAGCCGAGGAGTCAGGGAGGGGTACAGAGGCAGATTGGTTTGCAAGACTGGTGTGGGATGTTAGCAGGCCTCCTCTGATGATTTTTAACTCTGTGAATGAAGAGGTATGGCTCTTTGCTGAGAGTGAGGTGAGGAATTAGTGAGTTGAGAGGTTTGAGCTTTACGTATATCCTCAAATGTTTTCTCGTCCTCCAAATATTCATTTTTTTTCCCCAAAACATAGTTTATTTTGAACAACCTCTCATTTTTTCCTTTACTCTTTCTGCCAATGGTATTTTAATTCTGATTTTCCAGCTTTTTTATACTCCTTTCTCTCACTCTCCTTTCTCACTGCCCACCTCATCCAGAAAGTTCCCAGTCTCAGGGATTGTGCTTACACATGTATAAGCATGTCACTGTTCATTTCCCTTGTTTTAACATAGCATCCATAATCTATAAAATTCCAGTGTCATTGGAAAAGCTTTCTTCCTGGTCTTAGGAGCTCCCCTTCTTTTCCCATCATTCCCTGCATTGCGGGCAGATTGCTAAAACACTGCATCAACTTGTCATTTCCTTTGCTAAAACTTTCATTGTTTCCCCTATGCTGACAGGATAAAATCCAAACTCTTATCATGAAACACAAAGTTCTTTATTACTGGCCTCAGACTACTTGTAACAATTCATGTCCAACTAATGCCAAGCAGATTGGTGATTTCAACAACAAAAAATTTATTCTTTCTATCCAAATCTCACTTGCGCTTTTGTATTTCACTGTTTTTTTGTCATACTTTTTCTCAGTTTGCAATGCAGCCTTGGTACTGACCAATTACATTAAAATCTGGCCTTTTAATACCTTATATGCTGAGAACTCCACCTAGGCTGTCTTCTATCCATCTCCTTCCTCCAACACTTACACCACATTATTTATGCTATTTATCATTGATTTGGCAATATTATAACTTTTTGTTATATGTTTAATATTATATGTTAAAGTTTAAGAGCCAGAGTTCAGAAGTGAGTTTCCTAAATTTAAAATGACTCAAGCCTGGCGTGATGGCTGACACCTGTAATCCCCACACTTTGAGAGGCCAAGGCAAGAGGATTGCTTGAGGCCAGGAGCTGGAGACCAGTCTGGGAAACATAGTGAGACCCTGTCTCTAAGAAAAATAAAAACTTAAAAAGTAGCCAGATGTGATAACACACCAAAAGTACCAGTTACTGGGGAGGCTGAGACAGGAGGATTGCTTAAGCCCAGGAGTTTGAGGCGGCAGTGAGCTATCATCATACCACTCCACTCCAGCCTGGCTGATAGACCCTATCTCTAAAAACTAAATAAATAGAAGTAAAATCCATTTTCTTGCCAAATAAAACATGATGATTTTCTGTAGCTTCACAGAGGTCAATATCCAGGCAAAGATACAGAGTCAGGGTATCCAGGCAAAGATACGGAGTCAGGGTATGTTGGAACAGCTATTCGTTTATGGAGGACTCCCAGCTCTTCCTACAGTTTGAATACTTCGCAGGGTTTTACTTCACGTGGGATTGCAGGAACACACAGGCCCCATAGGTACCATGGTGCCTCCTGGCTACTCCAACCAGCCTTATCTGAGCCTTCCCACTTCTACCAACCCTGCTGATATGGTTAGTCTTTGTCCACATCCAAATCTCATCCTGAATTGTAATCCCCATAATCCCTACCTGTCAAGGGAGAGACCAGATGGAGGTAATTGTATCATTGGGGGGTTTCCCCCATGCTGTTCTCATGATAGTGAGTGAGTTCTCATAAGATCTGATGGTTTTATAAGGGGCTCTTCCTCTCTTCGCTCAGCACTTCTCCTTCCTGCCACCTTGTGCAGAAGGTGTCTTGCTTCCTCATCGCCTTCCACCATGATTGGAAGTTTTCTGAGGCCTTCCCAGCCCTGCCGAACTGTGAGTCAACTAAACCTCTTTCCTTTATAAATTACCCAGTCTTGGGCAGTTCTTTATATGAATATGAAAACAGACTAATAACCTACTCTTGTAGATCCTCTGTGCCACCTGCAGCAGTGGCTGAGTGGCTGTGTGTACCAGCAGGCCTTAACCTATAGGTATGGCCTGAGCTCCACTCCAAGATTTTCATACCTGACACTGTGGTGAACACCCACAGGTACTATGACTCCACTGAATACTTAGAGTGTCCTATCCCCACCTCTGGGACCATATCAGGCTTGCAACAGGCAGAGATAAAAGTGACCATGGGGGCCGGGCGCGGTGGTTCAAACCTGTAATCCCAGCACTTTGGGAGGCCGAGATGGGCGGATCACAAGGTCAGGAGATCGAGACCATCCTGGCTAACACGGTGAAACCCTGTCTCTACTAAAGAATACAAAAAATTAGCCGGGTGTGGTGGCGGGCGCCTGTAGTCCCAGCTACTTGGGAGGCTGAGGCAGGAGAATGGCGTGAACCCGGGAGGCGGAGCTTGCAGTGAGCTGAGATCCGGCCACTGCACTCCAGCCTGGGCGACAGAGCGAGACTCCGTCTCAAAAAAAAAAAAAAAAAAAAAAAAAAGTGACCATGGGGATACTCAGAGCATGGTTGACAGGGAACAGCTGAGTTCACTAGAGTGAGCCGATGAATCTATGGGTCCATGTGCTCCTCAGACTGTGCATGGCTATGTGTATATTATGGAGCTATATAGAGCAGGATTCTCCTTCACGCATTCAGTCAACTGTCATCCCACCTGAGCAAAAGCAGCAAAAGCAGCAGCAGAAACAGCGGCACCACATCTGGTGGTGGCAACCAGCAACAGCAACAGCGACAGCAATGGCAGCAACAGGCAGCTTCTCCCCCACCCCATCCCCTATCTCAGAGCTAGGGAATTGCCCCGGTTGTGGCCCTACCTTTTCCTTCCTCTTTATTCCCAATCCCCTTTCGAGGCCGGCACCAGGAGTGGTTGGGGCACTTCCCTCAGGCCTCATTTTTAATGAGTTTTTAGTAGTTTTGTTAATGTAAGGCCTTGAATTATAGGGTTTTGTATATTATTTACACAGAGCCCCCAGAGATGATACACATAGCTTCTCTGCACAAAATATCTGTGAAAATAAAAAAAAGATGTTCAGAAATTACTCATAACAACGTGTAACATAAAAATCATGACATTTGATAAATTCATCAGTATTCATTAAATAGTTTTTATATCCAAATTATAGTGTTTAATGCAGAGAAAGCTCATACCTTAATTATACTCGAACACACACACATATGCCAATATAAATATATATGAGATACCTATATAAGCACAATATATCTAAAGGTGAAATTGTTTTTCCTTTACCCACTAAATCTCCTTTTCCTTGATTTGCAATCTTCTCCCCAGAGACCTCAAACAGGAAATTGGAATCTTAGTAATCCTTGACTTTTCTCTCTCTCATCCCTTGCCTTCCCCGTACCTCTTCCTAACCATGTGTCGATTCAAATAATCATCAAGAGCTGTCAAGTGTAGCCCTGAGATATCTGGGGAATATGATCCTCTCTTTATTCTCATAGTTTCTCTCCTGCCATCCACTTAGACTCTATGATAGCCTTTAACTTCTCTTCTTGCCTATATTGTAAGCTCCACTTCCTCTATCTTTCACACCACCTCCAAATTTATTGTTTAGACTCATAAAAGACACTTAATACACACTTGTGGAAGTAATTAAAGACCTGAATAAAGCTAATTAATTATGGCATCAGAAATACCTCAAGTCCATATGGTGCTTTGATGAAAATTAGAAAAAGCTCGCCTCCTTGAAGTAGAAGTAAATAAATACAAATGAACGTACTTTTAAAAATGAAATATATAAACTTAGAATATTATTGCACAATATATTGTCGTGCTGTTGGGGAGTTTTTCAGAGCCCCTAATGTGTCCAGAGTTGCCCAATCACAATGCCCCGCCCTTTAGGAAGCACACATGCTGACAGCCACAAGCACCCTGCATCCTACTTCCACCTCTCAGACCCTATCAGACAGGCAGAGATAAAAACCACTGTGGAGATGCTCAGAGCATGGTCAACAGGGAACAGCTGAGTTCACTAGAGTGAGCCAATGCATCTGTGGGTCCATGTCCTCCTGAGCCTGTGCATGGCTGTGTGTACGCTATGGAGTTATACAGGGCAAGATTCTCCGTCAGTGACTCAATTGTGAAGGCTAAAACTATCCACACTTACTCTCACACAGCTAGTATGTGCCTAAGATATGAATTCACTCTGTTAAGATGTCATCCACAGAGTGATGATACCCTTGTGCCTGGCACAAGGGTATCATCCTTTCATTTCTTCCCATCAGAATATAATCCAAACAATTTATCGCATTTAACTCACTTGGAAGTTTGGTGCCTACATACAGCCATAACCTCATCTGCCACTACTACATACAAAGGAAGATCTACTCATGAGGAACTATTTTCAGATCACCAAAGAAGGTTATGAAATAGTATAGTGAGATGGTAACATAATGATTAAGTCCCAGCTCCATCACATACTAGCTATGTGACCTTGAACATGCAACCTAAGCTTCTTTTGCCTTAATTTTCTGTTATCTCATTATTATTATGTTATGCTTATTTAATCTGATCAGATATCCTCCGGTTAGAATACACATTGCCTCGTTTTGCTTTTTAAAAATTCCTACATATGCATTAAGTAGGCATATTGAATGAACACTAATAATACAACATGGAAAATAATGAGTCATGCAACAATTTTTCCTAAGATACAGTGGTTGCTCAAAGGTATGAGGGTGATCAGCGAAGGCTTCAGGAAAGAGTTACCAGGCAGGCTGGGCCTGAAAGGAGGGTCTAATTTTTCTCCTTACTGTCACAGGTCACAGGAAAAGAGCTTTTCAGTTAGGAAAAAATACAGTGAAATAGAAAGCTATGAGGCTTATCAAATGAATGTGATTATTTTCACTAAATCATAAGCTATGAGAAAAAGGATAGAGAAATGAATTTAGAAAGATCCTTTAAATCCAAATCTGTGGGTTCTTGTTTAACAAGGTTGGCCTTAATCCTATAGGTTATAACAGTTCTTATGTGTTTCTTTTTTCTTTTCTTTTTTTTCGAGACAGAGTCTAGCTCTGTTGCCCAAGCTGGAATGCAGTGGCTTGATCTCGGCGCACTGCAAGCTCCGCCTCCCGGGTTCGCACCATTCTCCTGCCTCAGCCTCCAGAGTAGCTGGGACTCCAGGCGCCCACCACCACGCCCGGCTAATTTTTTGTATTTTTAGTAGAGAAGGGGTTTCAACGTGTTAGCTAGGATGGTCTCGATCTCCTGACCTTGTGATCCACCCATCTCGACCTCCCAAAGTACTGGGATTACAGGCGTGAGCCACTGCACCTGGCTTCATGTGTTTCTTTAAATAGAGGGTAGATAGCACCAGAGTTGTACTTGAGGAAAATTTATCTGGGAGTGATGAATAAGATAAATTGTCCAAATGAGAGGGGCTATCTTTCTTTACATACGACATGCTCCTCCTTCAATTTTTTTTTTTTATGGGGAATCCTGTGAATCAGATAGTATCACCACCCTCATCTCCTACACACACACACACACAGCAAATTAGTTACCAATCCTTGGCATTTCTTCTTATGAACAAACTACATCAGGCAGTACCTTGCTTATGTTAATTATGTTAGCATTTAATGAACTAATGTACGAATGTTTTTCCATAAGGCCTGGCACATAACAATTGCTCAGTAATGTTTATTACTGTTGTTAACATTTGTTAGTTTTTGAAAATTCTTCTACTCCCCAAAATAAAGCTTAAAACTGTCTGTTCCCTACTTCTACTACCATAGCCTTGGTTTTGGTTCTTGTCACCTTTTAGAGGGACTGGTGCACTAGTGTGCCTACCGGTTTTTCTAAGTCTCACCTTGACCTTTCAGCCCATCCTCGACACCACAGGCCAAGGCCAAGAACTTGGTGTCCTTCTTCACTTCTCTTTTTCTTTCCCACTCTACATCTTATACACCTGAAATTTCTGGTGCTACTTCCAAAGTATATCCGGAATCACGCTGTCTCTCACTAACTGAGCCACAACCACCATGATCCATACTGTAGATTTCTCCTTCCAGGATTACTGGGATGTGCTCCTAATAGAACTCCCTGCTTTCACCCTTCACCCTCAAAGTAGATTCTCAATACAACAGCCAGAAGGAATGTTTAAATCATAAGTTAGATAACGTCATTACTTCTCACAGCACAAAAGACCCCTTTGCATTCACAGGGAAAGTTAAAGTTCCTAAAATAGCCAACAACATCCTAGGACACTCTAACCACCACTATCCCCAACTGCACACAAATAACTCACCAATTGCCTCCTCGTGTTCTCTCCACTGCACTGACACTCTCCAGTCACACAAGCCTCCTTGCTGCTTCTGGAAAGAACAAGCCTTCTCTCCACTTCAAGGCAGTTCTCTCTGCCTGCAATGACCCCCCATATATTGTGACACATCTCCTTGACCTGTACAAGATCTGCTGTGAACACCTTTAAAATTTCAACCTTCCCTGATTCTGTAGCTAATGATCACCTTCACTCTCTTCTATGTTTCACCTTGTGTTACACTGGGATGCTTAAAAAAATATTATATTTAAGTTTGTCTTTTTTTTTTTTTTGAGTTGGAGTCTCACTCTGTTGCCCAGGCTGGAGTGCAGTGGTGCGATCTCAGCTCACTGCAAGCTCCACCTCCCGGGTCCACGTCATGCCATTCTCCTGTCTCAGCCTCCCGAGTAGCTGGGACTAACAGGCGCCTGCCACCACGCCTGGCTAATTTTTTTTGTTTATTTTTAGTAGAGACTGGGTTTCATCATGTTAGCCAGTGTGGTCTCGATCTCCTGACCTCATGATCTGCCCACCTTGGCCTTCCAAAGTGCAACAGTTTATCTCTTACTTCTAGAATGTAAGTTCCATAAGAATGAGGATTTTTATTTTTTTTTTGTTCAATGATACACACCAAATATTTAGAGCATTCCCTAGGATATATTGGGTCTTTGCTTAATAAATATTTGTTGGATTAATAAATTAACTTAGGCTTACTCTGTGAAATAAATATACAATGATATTGAAAAGAAAGTCTTTGGGAGGTATTGAATTCCCATAACAGAAAAATTCAGCCTGGGCTGGTTACTCAAATTGGACAGTTTTGGGTGATGCTAACATTGAAAAGATAATCCGGTTCAATGACTGTGAAGTCTTCCCACTTGTCAATTATGTGATCCTTGAAGTGCGGTCAAGGAGAATTGATATTGTGAAGATGAGAAAAGCATTCACAGAATAAAATAATTATAAACATATGTATTCAGTAACTATTATGTGCCATTCAGGCTGCTGCAGTTGGGCTACAGAAGAGGAACAAGACAGACAGATCCTACTCACATAAAGATTAAATCTAGGGAGAAGACAGGCAACAGACAATTAAATGAGCATTTAATTAATATAAGCATTAAATTAAATTATAATTTCAGGTAGTTTTGATTGCTATTAAAACACATAAGATGATGGAAAGCAAATCAACAGTATTGAAGCTAACTAGATAGTGTGGTGAGGAAATACGACTTGAGCTAAATCCTGAATGGAGAAGTCACCAGAGCAAATACCGAGGGAGAGCCACAGGAGAGAAGAGCAGCAAGTATACAAAGGTTCTGAGAGTGGCATGGCCTATTTGGGGTACAAAGAGAACGCCTGTGGCAAGAGTGAGGAACGTGGCGAGGGGTTGAGGAGGAGAGCAGGGCTGGGGCTGTGGAGGTCACTGGAGGTGTCTCATTACTTTTGGATCATTATTTTTTTGCATCTATGAAAGAAATACTTCATTTAGACAACTATATAGGTTTAATAACACACTTGCAGCCATGATGAAGCTTAGGTATAATTAATATTTTCTTGTTATACTTTTATTTTTGACGTGTTTTTCTTCACTTCTGAAATAAAATAGGCTCACTCAACTTTGCATATTTTTTTCTTAAGCTAAATTTACCTCTCTGGAGCTAAAATGTTCTCCTTCATTTGATATTTTCTACCTAAATGTAGTAAGAAAGCCAGTCCTTTACTGCACGTAACTATTTTTCTGAGGTTTCAAAAGAAGACATTATTCTCTTATACTCTGAAGATTTATTTGTAAAACTTCTACAAGGAAGGAAGGGAAACCACAGAAAATTTTGCAGCAGGAGATGAAAAGTAAACACAGTAGCTTGTTGAAATATGGTTAGCTAATGAAGAGGCAGGCTGTAGAAAAAGAACTAAGAATTCTCTTCAGACCTGGAAAGTTGTTGGAGTTAAGAACCCATGAACTGATAAAGTCAGGGTGAGAATGTTTCAGTTAAAGTCAAATAAATAGATTCCAAGAGAAAAGGAAAATTGTGAATCTTTCCAATCATTGAATAATCAAAAACATGCTTTTTTATCTTTATATTTTGTTTTTAAAAAAATAATTCAAAATTAATTTAAAAACAACATTAAAATTGAGCTTTTGCTCTCTATATTATTAAATTATACAAGATCATAATAGTTAAAAGTATTCTGTTGATGACCCTTTATTTTCTAGAAATATTATCTTGGGTTATAAAACACTTATTTTTATTAAAAAGGACAAGAGAAATGAGACTTCTTTTGTTCTTTTTTAAGAAAAGTAACTGTCTAGCTATTTTATATCTGTAGTTTAGTTCTTCAAAAATAAAGCTGACATTTTAGTTTTTGTTAAAAAAATCTATGTATGGAAGATTTTGAGTCTAATTTTTTATGGAAGTATTTTAGAACATAACTTTAAAAATAAAATAAAGGTACTATATACATCTAGAAATATATCTCAACAACTCATGTATCTGTCTAAGATATATTCATATAAATTAGGACACAGCAAGACAAATTGTGTGTATCTACATAATAAACCTGGATAATTTATGTAATAATCTCTATTTTGAACAGTTTAAATGCATTTTTTAAAGTAATTTTTTTAAATCCCAGTATCTTTCTCTCATTTGTTCTTAAATTACCGAGCCCAGTAAAAATATTGAAACCTATGTTTGGCACATATATGATGCAAATTTTAGCAGTAGTTACCTTTAGGGCTTGGGAAAGATGGAGGGAGATTTAAGGGTGGAGGGAGTTGGAGAAGGAGAAACTCTCATATTTTATCCTTTATATTCTAGATTTATTAAATTTATTATTATTTATTAAGTATGTATTAAAATGTTAGATTTTTAAGAACAAGTAAAAATCTTGCTGTAAAGAACTAAGAAACAGAAGCTGCTTACAGATGTTTATTGAAGCTTTTTTACAATTGCCCAAACTTGGAAGCATCCTAGATGACCTTTGGTAGGCGAGTGGATAATTAAACTGTAGTACATCCAGACCATGGGAAGAAATGAGCTATCAAGCCATGAAGAAACATGGAGGAAAATTAAGGGCACATTATTAAGTGAAATAAGACATCTAGAAAGGCAGCATACTGTATGACTGCAACTATATGACATTACTGAAAGGGCAAAACTTTGCAGACAGTGGAGACAGTGGTTGACAGGGCTTGTGGGGAAGGAGGTACGAATAGGAAGAGCACAGGTGATCTTTAAAGCAGTGAAAATATTCCATATGATACTATGATGGATACATGTTATTATACGTTTGTTCAAACCCACAGAATGTACAACACCAACATCAAACCTTAATGTAAACTCTGGGGTTTGGGTGATATATGTTGATGCAGCTCCATTGATGGTGACTAATGTACCACTCTGGTGAAAGGTGTCAAAAATGCAGAAGGCTATGCATGAATTGGGACGGGGTATATGAGAAATATCTGTACCTCTCAATTTTGCTGTGAACCTAAAACTGCTCCAAAAAATTAAATCTTACAAAAACAGAAACAAAGAATACCTTTAAAAGGAGCTCATAGGATATTTGCAAAATGCTTTAAACTTTGAATATAATATAACTTTTAAAAATGTTAACATAAAGACTTAAAAGCACTCTAACATGGAGAAAAATCAGAATTTAACATCTCTTAGAATAATTTCGACAAAGATGTGCATTTTTCTCAACATACACAATGATTAAATCCCCAAAGAAAAGAAACCTCTTTACTGGGGCTAATTCTTTTTGGAATGTGTGGAAGTACATTATAAGGACTTCATGGTCATTTTGTGACAATAAGATGGAATAATCAAATGAAGCGCAAGATTTTTCCAATAAAACACACAGTGGATCTGGCCTCTGTGCAGAAAATAAATATCTCAGGCATCTACAACTAGCAAGCCCTTTTTTAAAAACATAGAATTAGACCCTGACATACAACCATGACTGGTAAGATAAACTGTAGACACAATGTTTTTCTTGCTGATAGCGGTAATGTTTTTGAATTCTTGAAATTCGTGTCTGAATTAGAATGCCTCGTGTGTTTACCTATTGATTTTTAAAAGATTTATTAATATCCAATACTTATACTCTGTTATGATTCTAAATACTGAGTAATCATTCTGAAGGGGCTTATAAATCTCTTAACAATTGAAAAAATTCTACTGTATATTCTACTGTATATGTAGTTTTTCCCCACTACAAAATAAAAGACTGTAAATTATTTAAGTTATAATAAGTATTATGGCAGCCTGTAATATTTTACATTCTTTGACTTTAAGTAAATGTGGATTAGTATCTATGTTTCAAGCCATTCCTGTAATCTTGAGGCAATATTTATACCTAAGACAATTCTTATCTTTGGAGTTTTGTGGGATGGCAACATGTGGGCAAATAGGATTAAGAAACTTGGTGGCATGTAGTAAAGCTCATGAGGCTTTCCCTTTAACCAGTATTAGCTCTCCTACCCACTTTCTGATTACTAGCAGTATCCTAAATGAGTTCAAGTTTGATTAGAAACCCTTAGATCAATGTGTATGCAAATATTCAAACCCATGGTTTCTCTGTCATTGAACGCAGAGTAAACGTAATCTTAAAAATTTCCCCAAATATGACATGTATTTATTTGAAAATTGTGTGTGCAAGTGTGAGTGTGTGGAGGTGGCAGGGGGGTGAGGAGGGTTAAGGTATCATTCTAAGAAAGAGTAAAAAGAGAAACTAAATTTAATTATTGAATTGTGTTAAAAATGTACATTCTCTGTAAGTGCTACCAAGTACAGTAAAAAAAATGAAAATTTCCAAGTATTATTTTTGCTGATACACTCAAAATGTATTTATTTAATTTTTATATTATTATGGATACATAATAGGTTAATATATTGATGTGGTACATGTGATTTTTTGATACAGGCATACAAAGTGTAATGATCAAATCAGGGTAGCTGGGAGTATCCATCACCTCAAGCATTTGTCATTCTTTGTATTAGGAAAAATCGAATTCCACTCCTTCAGTTATTTTAAAATATATAATACGTTATTATTAAGTATGGTCACCCAAGTATTCTTAAGAGTATTTTTCCAAAACCAAGCAGGGAGAGCAAATTTACATGGCCATTATGATGATATAAAGATATGAAACTATGAAAACATATAAACTTGATAGGAATCATATAATAAGGGCATATGGTCACTCATTTTTAACCAATTAGAGTTAAGAAACAAATGAGATTACTCAATTGGTCAGGGTCTATGTATTTTTTCTATGAACATTTACTCATTCATTTCACAAATATGTGTGAGATTAAAATACAATGAAGAAGAAAGTTGAGGTTCAGATGCCTGGGAGCTTATACTCTAGGATTCTAACATAGAGCCAAGTTAATAACATCATTTGGATCGAACTACTGTTTACATTTAGGTGATTTATTTCCAAGACTCTGTGGCAACTTCCACTTTTTAGTAAAGGAACATTTGTTTGGAATTTTTTTTTTAATTTTTAAAACAGAAGACATTATGGGAAAATCATAAGTAGAAGCCTCTTCTGCCTCCACTTGTGTTCATCTTCAAGAAGGTACCCTCACATATCATTAAAAGGGCAGGAAACTTAACTTCCTGAGCACCTTTCATAAGAAACTCTTCCCTAGCTATCAATGGCAGGAGAGGAAGGGACCCAGAACACCAGCAAATATCTTACTCTGTGATTCCCTAGCTTTATGGGAGCCCATTTTTATTTATATTAAAATATCTTAACAGAGAAGTTAGGATGGGAGATAATTTTCATTTTTTAAGACTCCAAATTATATTAAATTTCTATTCAAAAGTTCATTGCTGAACCACTGCCTGGGAGTCAGAGTATTTGTTCCAAATTATTGATTTGGTTACAGAGATCCACAAAGATGAGCAACTTATTGATTTCATGAAAATATCTTTGGTTCTAATATTTCATATTTTTTCACATTGATAGAAAACAGGGACTTGGGACATATGTATGTTTTCTCCATCTAGCTTTCTGTAAGACTTAAGACTCTCCTAATACATATGCTCTACTTTCTACTTAAAATCTTTTTCTTTGGAAAATATCTTTACAATATCAACTAAATGAGATTGGAAACAAGTTATCAAATTCATCAGGAACTCCATACAGAAGAGATAAGAGTCTGCTTTCTTACACCAATAATGTTGGTGCCCAACTCAGTAGAAACAAATAAATAGGGTAAGTGTCCAGTAATTTACTTTTCAATAGTTATTTGTATTTCAGATCTTTACTCTGGCTCTTTCATAAGCAGCTTTCACATCAACATAGCTGAAATTCTTATCTAAAATCCATAAAGCCCCTGGGAGAATGAAGGTTAAGGAAAACGATTTTAAGGGAAACCACATCTTTCTCTTGAAAGTGATTGTACTCTTAAGAGTTTTATATAAATAACTCAATCAAAAGTTCGCCTGTTCGAAGGGTTTTTTTTTTTTTCAAGGCACAAATACAAGATTAACTTCATATGTTTTATTTATTTTCATTTACTTGTTTACCTATCATTTTCTAAGTGCCCCAAATATATTCATCTCTCAAGGCTTGCTGCTTTCTTGCTGCTTGCTACACAAGTATGTACAGAGAAGTCAAACAGTAAGTATATTGCACCTACAAGAAATTGGCTCTTTGTAACTATATCGTTGGCAACCTCCCAAAAAGGAGAAGAGAAATGTAAACTCTGTTTTGCTCTATATTTCAGTGTATCCTCTAATTAGATGTAATTAGTCAAAAGGCCAAGATGTTTCAGACATATCTCCAACATGAATGAATACAACATTTTGAGTACATTATGAATGGAATGCGTGTGTATTAAATGTAGGTAGATGGAACTTATTTTAAAATCGCTAGTCATATTTAAATTTTAAGATAGTAATATTGTCATTATACAACATATTGCCTAATAAATGTTATGACTCTTTTAGTTTTTAGAAGAGGTTACAGAAAATATTAGCCAAAGGAAATAGGAAAAAAGTTAACATTTTATGTTTACACTGGTTAGCATACTTGTGCCAGAGAAACAACGCATATTTGAAGTTCTTCAAGCAGATCAGCAGGCCCAATATTTTAGGAAGGCTGGGTTTTGGCTTGGGGTGCTTTACCTCTCTTGAGACACGGGACTTCCTGAAATTTACAAGGAGTGTTATTCCCCCTACTCAGGAAAATGAGATGTATGTATATACACATGAAGTACTTGACAGACTTCCTGAAACTCAGATTATCTGGTTTAGAAAAAAGATGAAATCGGAATCAGATGCACATAATGCTTTCTAATGCACTTGCTCTGGGTGTACATCTAAAGACAATGTTAATTTTAATGTTAAAATCATGTGATTCGCTAAATATTTACTGTTTTTATATTAATGAAGGAACTTAAAATTTGAAAAAACATTTCAAGTTTAAAAATTAATCATCTATTTTGGAAAGCAATTTGCAAATGGGGATCAATAACTTTTGAATGAGCATGCCTGCTTTCAGAAACATGTTTTAGAAGAATAATCTTAAATTCAGACTCATGTACAAAAATCACAACAATAATACATTATATATCAGAGAGTATGTATTTAGTATTTCCTGTATGCTAAGTTCTTTCTTCTCTATGTGTTTTACTCACTTAATTAATAGCAATTGCCATATAGATGCTATTACCTACTATTTTAAGATAAAAAAACCTGATGCTTACAGGTGTTAATAACTAGCCCCACACTTCAAATACTAATTGTCATAGTTGAGACATGAATCTAGATCTACCTGCGCTTTTGCTCTTACAATACACTTTTTAGAACATGGTTTATATTAAAAAAAATAAAAAACAGAAGCAGCATAAATGTCTAATATTAATGGGAAGTTTAGGCATCACATAACTGTAGCTATAAGATGGAATACTTTTAGAAAGATAAAATAGATTTAATCAAATATTTTAATGCTATGAAAATTCTTAGGTCATAAAATTAAACACATTAAAACAAACTCAAAAATATATGTTCACTGTGAACATAGTTTTATATGAGACTGACAACAGTTGTCAAATATCAGTAAAAATTGCTTTTGGATTTTGCTTCTTTTTTCCTGTACATCAAATTGTCTATAAAAAATCATGCAGTGACATTCTAATAATAAATATAAACCTTTTAACTATTTTTGTAATTGTTACTGATTTCAAAATTCTTTAACCATCAAAGAGGGCCCTTAAATTTGAAACTGACAGCAGAACTAAGTGCTATGTCCCTGATAAGAAAGCTGAATGTGCCCCCTAGTGGCCAAAAGTTTTCCGCTGCATCTACTCCCTGTGAAGGATTCGTATTTACCTTCATCTGCTATGTGATGGTGGTGGGAAGGAGCTGGGCATCACAAGACTGGGATAAACTGGCCGTGTTTTCTAACTAGGAAATAAGTTGTTTGGAGCACTTTATTTGTACCTCTCCTTGGGGAAAATTTAAAATCAGATCAATCCATTTATACATAAATATTTAGCAACATTTAAAATTGTACTAACTTCTCTATTTTGTCTGCTTATATTTTAACACATCTTTGTTTTGCGGACAACTTAGGTTTTTTGCTACACAAACTAAATTCAATGCTATTTATAGTACTTTATTTCTGAAGCCAATCTATATTTCAGGCTAAAACATGGTTCAATGAAATGATGAAAAGAGCTGTGAAGTGATGATATATAAAAACATACATAGGCTGGTCATGGTTGTTCACGCCTGTAATCCCAGCACTTTTGGGATGCTGAGGCTGGAGGATGGTTTGAGGCCAGGAGTTCTAGACCAGCCTGGGCAACAGAGTGAGGCCCTGTCTGTACAAAAAGTAACAGTAAAATTAAAATATTAGCCAGGCATGGCACCTGTAGTCTTAGTTACCCAGGAGGCTGAGGTAGGGAGATCACTGTTGCACCTATCTTCTGTTCCAAGCTATAGTGAGTTATGATCGCACTACTGCACTCCACCTTGGGTGACAGAGTGAGACCCTGTCTTTAAAAAATAGACACAAATATCTAAATGGTGAGTACATGCATGTGCATATTATGGAAAACCACAATACTTAATAGCATATATTACATTATTATGAATATAATTATATAATTACTTGAACACAAGAAGAGATACATAGATGTACTCTTGGTTAGGAGGATTCATATTATAAAGCTATTATTATCCCCAAATTCAAATCAAAAGATAACATATGTCATATTAAAATCAAATAGGAAACAAGGCTTAGGTTTAGGTTGAGGGCTTTAAAGTCTGGCTTGAAGTCTTAGCTTTAATGCCCACTTGCTGTATAACTCTGGAAACATAACAGTTCTGAGTCACAATATTCCTGTTTCTGTAATATTGATAATAACAATATAATGTTTACTTTGGAAAATTATGAGATTTAAATGAATTCCGGGAATATTTGCATAAAGAAGAAACTCAGTAAACAGTAAAATAATTATTAATTTTAATTCATTTGCATTCAGAATTCTAATAAAGTTAATTTGTTTTCTTGAAAATTAATAGTAAAATTTATCTTGAAGAATAAGTACTTAGAATAGGTAAGATATTCCTTAAAAAGAACGAAAATGGAGGAACCTTGTCCTTCCCAATAAATTTGTGTACATAAAGAATCAGTGAATGTATCTTCAAATCTATGAACTAGAGTAATATTTTGCTGATAAAAAGGTAGGTGGAAATGTACAATACAGTTGTATCTTAGCAGAGTTAGGTTCTAAAGCCAATGTGTCATTCTAAATTTACTTATAATGAAATTTATCTGTAAAACATCTCTCAGGAATGTGTTACGTTGGAAACAACAGCTCTGAGTAAATTAATTTCTATATAAGGACAGTGTTTTTATAAAACATACATTCTTCAACTACTAGACCAAACTTAGTGTTGGAGGTTTGGCACTAAAAATGGCTCTGAGTGGTCTTATGAACTGAGACCAACAGAGGAAACAAAGAAAATGGAAAGGCATTTATTGTCTACTCTGAGTCAGAAACACTCTGCTGATTGAGCAGAAATGCCAGAGTTGTTTATGTATTTTCCTAACTTTTGTTCTTCCAAGTTATGTATATTTCATGTTCAAAAACTTAAATACATGTATAGTGGAGAGGGATCTTTGCAAAAGATGCAGAACCATATTATAATATGCTATTTTAAAAATACTGGTAGTGAAGACAAAGGACATGTAATCTTGGGAGTTCGGGGGCCTGCCCACTGCTGGCTCCTCCCATACTACCACAGCTGATACTCTCTGGAAAGTGCCACCTCCTGGCAGGAGGCCAACCAGAACAAAAATAGAGCATTTAACCGCCAAAGCTAAGAACCCTCACAGAGTCCATCGCACCCACTTCTCTGCCACCTCGACCAGAACAGGCATTGATATCCAAGGCTGAGAGACCCGTAGATGGTTCACATCACAGGACTCTGTGCAGACAGCCCCCTGTACCAGCCCAGAGCTGGGTAGACTGTCTGGGTGGCTAGGCCCAGAAGAGAAACAACAATCACTGCAGTTCAGCTCGCAGGAAGCCACATCCATAGGAAAAGGGGGAGAGTGCTGCATCAGTGGAACACCCTGTGGGACAAAAGAATCTGAACAACAGCCCTTAGCCCTAGACGTTCCCTCTGACAGAGCCTACCCAAATGAGAAGGAACCAGAAAACCAACCCTGGCAATATGACAAAACAAGACTCTTCAACACCCTCAAAAAAATCACACTAGTTCACCAACAATGGATCCAAACCAAGAAGAAATTCCTGATTTACCTGAAATAGAATTCAGGAGGTTAGTTATTGAGCTAATCGGAGAGGAACCAAAGAAAGGCCAAGCCCAATACAAGGAAATCCAAAATATAATACAAGAAGTGAAGGGAGAAATATTCAAGGAAATAGATAGCCTAAAGGAAAAACAATCAAAAGTTCAGGAAACTTTGGACACACTTTTAGAAATGTGAAATGCTCTGGAAAGTCTCAGCAATAGAACTGAACAAGTAGGAGAAAGAAATTCAGACCTCGAAGACAGGGTCTTCGAATTAAGCCAATCCAACAAAGACAAAGAATAAAGAATAAGAAAATATGAACAAAGCCTCCAAGAAGTCTGGGATTATGTTAAACGAATGACCAAACCTAAAAATAATCAGTGTTCCTGAGGAAGAAGAGAATTCTAAAAGCTTGGAAAATATATTTGGGGAAATAATCAAGGAAAACTTCCCCAGCCTTGCTAGAGACTTATCCACAAAGAATAAGCACAGTGAACACCCGGGAAATTCATCACAAAACGATCTTTGCCTAGGCACACTGTCATCAGGTTATCCAAAGTAAAGATGAAGGAAAGAATCTTAAGAGCTGTGAGACAGAAGCACCATGTAATCTATAAAGGAAAACCTATCAGATTATCAGCAGATTTCTCAGCAGGAACCCTATCAGCTAGAAAGGATTGGGGCCCTATCTTTAACAAACAAAATAATTATAAGCCAAGAATTTTGTATCCAGTGAAACTAAGCATAATATATGAAGGAAAGATACAGTCTTTTTCAGACAAACAAATGCTAAAATAATTTGCCATTACCAAACCACCAGTACAAGAACTGCTAAAAGAAGCTCTAAATCTTGAAACAAATCCTGGAAACACAGCAAAACAGAACCTGTTTAAAGCATAAATCACACAGGACATATAAAACAAAAATAAAAGTTAAAAAACAAAAATAACAAAAAAAAAACCAAAGTACACAGGCAACAAAGAGCACAATGAATACAAAGGTACACCACATTTCAATGCTAACATTGAATGTAAGTGGCATAAATGCCTACTTAAAAGATACAGAACTGCAGAATGGATAAGAACTCCCCAAGCAACTATCTGGTGCCTTCAGGGGACTCATCTAACACATAAGGACTCACATAAACTTAAAGTAAAGGGGTAGAAAAAGGCATTTCATGCAAATGGACACCAAAAAGGAGCTGGGGTAGCTATTCTTATATCAGAAAAAAACAAACTTTAAAGCAACAGCAGTTAAAAGAGACAAAGAGAGACATTATATAATGGTAAAAGGCCTTGTCCAACAGGAAAATACCACAAATCCTAAACATATATGTACCTAACACTGGAGTTCCCAAATTTATAAAACAATTAGTAATAGAGCTAAGAAATGAGATAGACAGCAACACAATAATAGTGGGGGACTTCAATACTCCACTGACAGCAGTAGACAAGTCATCAAGGCAGAAAGTCAAAAAAGAAACAATGGATTTAAACCATACTTGGAACAAATGGACTTAACAGATATATACAGGAACATTTCATCCAACAACCACAGAATACACATTCTGTTCAAAGCACATGGAACTTTCTCCAAGATAGACCATATGATAGGCCATAAAACGAGCCTCAATAAATTTAAGAAAATTGAAATTATATCAACATTCTCTCAGACCACAGTGGAATATAACTGAAAATCAACTCCAAAGCCATGTAAATACATGGACATTAAATAACCTGCTCCTAAATGAGCATTAGGTCAAAAATGAAATCAAAATGGAAATTAAAAAATTCTTTGAACTGGACAGCAATAATGACACAACCTATCAAAACCTCTGAGATACAGCAAAGGCAGTGCTAACAGGAACGTTCAGAGTCCTAAATGCCTACATAGAAAAGACTGAAAGTGCACAAACTGACATTCTAAGGTCACACCTCAAGGAACTAGGGACACAAGAACAAACCAAACCCAAGCCCAGCAGAAGAAAGGAAATAACCAAAATCAGCGCAGAGCTAAATGGAATTGAAACAAAAAAGCACAAATGATAAATGAAACAAAAAGATGTTTATTTGAAAAGATAAATAAAGCTGATAGACTATTAGCAAGATTAGCCAAGAAAAGAAGAGAGAAAATCCAAATAACCTCACTAAGAAATGAAACAGAAGATGTTACAACTGACACCACTGAAATACAAAAGATCATTCTAGGCTACTATGACCACGTTTATGAACATAAACTAGAAAACCTAGAAGAGATGGATATATTCTTGGAAAAAGACAACCCTCCTAGCTTAAATCAGGAAGAATTAGATACCCTGAAAAGACCACTAACAAGCAGCAAGATTGAAATGGTAATTTAAAAACTACCAACAAAAAAAGTCCAGGACCAGATGGATTCACAGCAGAATTCTACCAGACATTCTAAACAGAATTGGTACCAATCCTTTTGACACTATTCCACAAGACCGAGAAAGACAGAACTCTCCCTAATTCATTCTAGCAAGCTTAGCATCACGCTAATACCAAAACCGAGAAAGGACATAACCAAAAAAGAAAACTGCAGACCAATATCCTTGATGAACATAGACGCTAAAATCCTTAACAAAATATTACCTAACCGAATCCAACAACATATCAAAGAGATAATCCACCATGATCAAGTGGGCTTCATACCAGGGATGCAGGGATGGTTTAACATAGACAAGTCAATAATTGTGATATACCACATAAACAGAATTAAACACAAAAATCACATGATCATCTCAATAGATGCAGAAAAAGCACTTGACAAAATCCAGCATCCCTGTATGATTAAAACTCTCAGCAAAATCGGCATACGAGAGACTTACCTTAATGTAATAAAAGCCATCTATGACAAACCCACAGCCAACATAATACTGAATGGGGGAAAGCTGAAATCATTCCCACTGAGAAGTGGAACAAAGCAAGGATGCCCACTCTCACCACTCCTCTTCAATGTAGTACTAGAAGTCCTAGCCAGAGCAATCAGGCAAGAGAAAGAAATAAAAGGCATCCAAATCAGTAAAGAGGAAGTCAGATTGTCACTGTTTGCTGACAATATGTTCGTTTACCTTGAAAACCTTAAGGACTCCTCTAGAAAGCTCCTAGAACTGATAAAAGAATTCAGCAGACTTTCCAGATACAGGATTAATGTACACACATCAGTAGCTCTTCTATACACCAACAGCAACCAAGCAGAGAATCAAATCAAGAACTCCACCCCTTTTAAAATAGAATCAATATTGTGAAAATGACCATACTGCCAAAAGCAATCTACAAATTTAATGCAGTCCCCACCAAAATACCACCGTTCTTCACAGACTTATACAAAACAATTCTAAAATTCATATAGAACCAGAAAACATCCCACATAGCCAAAGCAAGACTAAGCAAAAATAACAAATCTGGAGACATCACACTACCTGATTTCAAACTATACTAGTTTGTCACCAAAACAGCATGGTACTGGTATAAAAGTAGGTATATAGACTAATGGAACAAAACAGAGAACCCAGAAATAAACCCAAATGCTTACAGCCAACTGACCTTTGACAAAGCAAACAAAAACATAAAGTGGGGAAAGGACACCCTTTTCAACGAACGTTGCGGCTGTAAGTGACTAGCCACATGTAGGAGAATGAAACTGAATAGAATATGAATAGACAGCTCTCAAAAGAACATACACAAATGGCCAACAAACGTATGAAAAAATGGTCAACATCACTAATGATCAGGGAAATGCAAATCAAAACCACAATGCAATATCACCTTACTACTGCAAGAACGACCATATTCAAAAAATCAAAAAACAGATGTTGTCATGGATACGGTGAACAGAGGACATTTCTACATTGCTGGTGTGAATGCAAACTAGTACAACCACTATGGAAAACAGTGTGGTGGTTCCTTAAAGAACTAAAAGTAGAACTACCACTTGTTCCAGCAATCCCACTACTGGGTATCTACCCAGAGGGGAAGAAAAGTCATTATTTGAAAAAGATACTTTCACACGTATGTTTATAGCAGCACAATTCACAATTGCAAAATCATGGAACCAACCCAAATGCCCATCAATCAATGAGTGGATAAATAAACTGTGGTGTATATATATGATAGAATACTACTCAGCCATAAAAAAGAATGAATTAACAGCATTTGCCATGACCTGGATGAGATTGGAGACTATTATTCTAAGTGAAGTAACTCAGGAATGGAAAACCAAACATCGTAGGTTCTTACTGATATATGGGATCTAAGTTATGAGGATGCAAAGGCATAAGAATGATAAAATGGACTTTGGGGATTTAGGGGTTAGAGTTGGGGGGGCAAGAGATAAAATACTACAAGTATGGTGCAGTGTATACTGCTCGGGTGATGGGTGCACCAAAATTTCACAAATCACCACTAAAGAATTTACCCATGTAACCAAACACCACTTGAACCCCAATAACTTATGGAAAAACAAACTTAGAAAAAATAAATTAATTAATTAAAAAAATACACATACACACACTCATACAAGGTTTTCACTTTTATAAAAAGAGAGCAACCATATACAAAACAGCATAGTGCATCTACTTATATATTTAATGGGTTTAAAGTTTATAAATGATAATTTGAAATGATATAAACCAAGCTTCTAATTGTGGTTATTTCCATGGAAAAAAAATTTGGGTGGAAGGAGAGATTTTCCTTATATCTTTAAATGGTCAAGGAGCATGAATTACTTTTGTAATAAAGGAACATATATTAACATATATATGTTAAATGAATAGAATAAAGAGAGAGACTACCATTAAAATAAAACTTTAGGAACATTTTTAAAAATATGTGGCTTAAAACAAATTAGGGAGTAGGTAAAGATGGAATAACAAGGCAGAAAAATTGCCATTGCGCAGACGAACAACTACATTCAAATATTGCATAACGAAAGCTATAAATGTATATTTCTATGCCTTTCTGTGTATATATCACAGTTGTTCATTTTTATCCAATTTGCTTCCTAATTGTTTCTGGAATCCACCACTGCCTCTCCACCATTGCTGTCATTACCCTAGTTGAGTCAAGGAAAAACAAATTGATTGTCTTTGAGAAAGACCAAATGTACAGGCATAATTTGTTTAAACCAGATATAGCTTTTAAATTTTTAAATTAACTACCAATTCATATAATTATAAGATTATTATTTTGGGCTCCCACTATAGGGTTAGAAGATCTAGAATATTGCCACATTCCTATAAAGCAATGAGCTTCAGGAACTGAGTAGATGCCATCTCCTTTAGATATGATACGTGCTCTCAGTTTTCCATAGTTCTTATCAGTCCTGTTTCATTAAGTAAACTGCCTGACCATTGATATTAACTGGCATAAATGTGTCTCTCCAAAGTATTATGATGGCCTCTGTGATGGTTAATATTGAGGGTCAACTTGATTGAAGGATGCAAAGTTTTGTTCCTTGTGTGTCTGTGAGGGTGTTGCCAAAGGAGATTAATATTTGAGTCAGTGGGCTGGGAGAGGCAGACCCACCTTCAATCAGGTGTGTGTGTGTATGGGGTAAGTGGGCACCATCTAATCAGCTGCCAGCATGGCTAGAATAAAGCAGGTAGAACAAAGTGGAATGAATAGATTTACTGAGTCTTCCAGCCTTCATCTTTCTCCCGTGCTGGATGATTTCTGCCCTCGAACATCTCACTCCAAGGTTCTTCAGCTTTTGGACTCTTGGTATTACATCAGTGGTTTCCCAGGTGCTCTTGGGCCTTTGGCCACAGACTGAAGGCTGCACTGTTGGCATCCTGTCTTTTGAGGTTTTAAGAATGCATGTGGCTTCCTTGCTCCTCAGCTTGCAGATGGCTCATGGTGGGGCTTCACCTTGTGATCGTGTGAGTTAGTAATCCTTAGTAAACTCCCCTTCATATACACGTCTATCCTATCCTATTAGATCTGTCCTTCTAGAGAACCCTGACTAATACAGCCTCAAAACTGATCTGGAATTACTCCAAGCTGCCAATCCTATTTCTGTTAACCAAAGATAATGTTACTCTTGGGTGTAAATGAGGCACTTACAAACCTGCCATCATTCCTTCATCACTTTACTTTCTGGCTTTTTTCTTTAATAGTCTCTCTCTGTCACCCAAGCTGGAGTGCACTGGCACGATCTCGGCTTACTGCGACCTCTGCCCCCTGAATTCAAGCAATTCTCATGCCTCAACCTGCCCAGTAGCTGGGACTACAGGCTCATGCCACCATGCCTGGCTAATCTTTTGTATTTTTAGTGGAGACAGAATCTCACCACGTTGGGCAGGCTGGTCTTAAACTCCTGATCTCAAGTGATCACCCTCCTTGGCTTCCCAAAGTGCTGGGATTACAGGCATGAGCCACCGTGCCTGGCCCCTTCATCACTTTACTTTCCTTGCATTTCCTTTGCTTTATTTAAAGTTCCTGGTTTCTTTCATTGCTCTTACCTAGACTCCAAATACACATCTCTTATTCAATGAAGTTAGTGTTTACTGAGTACCAGTCACATGCCAGGCTCTGTGTCAGGGACTATGGATATAAAGTTCAGAGGCCAGCAGGATAGAAAATTAAATTATCAATTTCAATAATTGATGAAAATAAATCACTGAAGAAGACCAACTAGCTTTGCCTCTAGAAGGGTAAGTCAAAGAAGGCTTCAAGAATAAATTGTTGGAGATAAGTTGGGATATGAGCTGAATATACGATATTCATAATATATGGATTGACTTTCTCTTGAGTGATACCTAGTGAGGTAAATACTAGGTGTACTTAAAAAATTAATAGTAAAACAACCATTGGATATTTTTAAATGTGTTTCATTTTCAAAATGTACAACATAGTATATTAACATCATTAAGGCACAAATGTTGTTGAAATTGATAAAGATTCTTTGCTTGACCAAACTTTAGTCAGGCTTCTAGACCTTTTCTTAGCCCCATATGTGCACTTACTTCCTTGTAAAATCCAGTTTTAGCAAGAACCTTGTTAAGTCATTTTAGCAAGAACACCCTGCCTTTAGTATCCGATCACCCTCAATGTCTAATCAGATTCCTCATCCTCCACCATCCTCCAGGTAAATTCTAATTACTTTGGCCTATAATCAGCAAGAATCCTGTTAGATTAGTTTCAAGAATCCCCCTTACCCCTAATATTTCCTCTTGGAAATTTTCCTTCCCCTGACTCCCACACAGCTCCTTGGCCATAAATTCCCACTTGCTCATACTGTATCCAGAGTAGAGCCCAATCTCTTCTCCCCCACTACAAAATCCCATTACAATGATTCTTATACCTATCGCATAGATCCTGAATAAAGTTGTCCTTATTGTGCTGTAACAAGTGTCATTGATTTTTATTTTTAATAAGATATATGTAATCACTAATAATCTCTGTTTACTTATAATGCAGTTTTTTTTTAAAAAAAGATTGAATATAACCTATGCATTAATTTGGAAATGACAGATTCCTATGTTACATGCATAATACACTTATGTAAGTTGAAGTTTCAGGGAATAGGAAAAATACGTGTTTGTGTATCTGGAATCCCCAATTACTTCAAAGGCAGCAATAGAAAGTGCCTGGAGAAGGAAGAGTAATGAATACTAATAAGTTCTATACCTCCATCTGCTGCTTCATCTTATTATTGCATATTATTAATACCTTTTATAAATACTATGAATTTTATGAAATTCCAATTTTGCGTGGAAAAAAAGTCCTAATTCTACTAAATATTTCATAGAATGTTTAATACCAAGGTAGTAACATGTGGTTAAATATTCTCAAATAATAAGGCAAATCAAGGAAACTGGCACTCATCACTTATCAGAACCTTATCAAATGTAAAATATATTTTAAACTAAATTAAGATTATATGTATTATATATTGTCATTGATAAAATATTTATATATTTCATTATATATTGTAGATTTATATATAGATGAAACCTATATATTTCATAAATACATGTGCATACATAAATAAGTATACGTACACATTATTTTCTAAGTCAATACATATTGTTGTTTTCAAATTCTATATTATGCCATGCTTTCGAAATGAGAAGAGTAGCTCAAAGAATGAAGAAGGATTTTGTTTTTTATTTTGAGACAGGGGCTTGTTCTGTCACCCAGCCTGGAGTACTGTGGTGTGATCATGGCTTACTGCAGCCTCAGCCTCTGGAGTAGAGTAGCTGGGACCACAGGCGTGTACCACCACACCTGACTAATTTTTTGTGTTTTTTTGTAGAGATAGGGTTTCACCATGTTGCCTAGACTGATTACTAACTTGTATCAAGAGATCTGCCTGCCTCGACCTCCCAAAGTGCTGGGACTACAGGTGTGAGCCACCATGCCCAGCCAGGGATTCTTTACACCTTGAGAATCAACAATAGCCTAAGGAAAAAAATAGGAGGAAACATACCAGGCAAAGAGAATTGATTAGGCAAGATATGGAAAATGGGCATACAAAATATAATTGCAGTAAGTAATTTAGAGCATCTGAAGCATCATTTTCATGTGAAAATGTAGGGAGAAAAAGAGAGAAATGAAGTGACAGTGTGTATCTGATTGGTCCTACATATCTAACCAAGGAGTTAGTTCATGTTTATGTGGGGAAAAAAAAACTCATAAAAACTTTTAGGTGCTGTAATGGATTATGTGCATATAATATTATTGGGAGTAGGATTTCTGGAGGCAGTGAGTCCAATTTGTAGGCCATTGAAGGGGCAAATGGAGAAATTATAATATCTAAATGGAGTGGGGTAGCAATGGCCATGAAAATGAAAAAAAGTGCTGGGTGTTGTGAATTTAAGGTCTGTTTCTGCTATTTTTTTTTCTTCTGTGACACTTCTCCTTCCCTTGGGGACTGTCCAATTCGATTTCTAGAGAGGTTGTGGGTGGGGGGATGAAATAATGCATTGTTATACACAGTACGTTACATATGTGTAAGGCATGACATCTTTCATGTTGGCAGATGATATGCTACAGCTGAAAGAACAAGTTCACTGGAGCTAAGCAGACCTGAATTTGAATCCTCAATATAACTTGGGCAAGTTTGTTGACTTTTCTGAGGCTCAGTCTCTTGTCTAGGGAAGGTTTAAGTCTCTACCATTTCCCTACATACATCTCCAAGTCAGGGCTTCCAGACCTTCCCTGTTATCACTAGCTGCTCCCCAAGCAGGCTTGGTAACCAGGATGGGCTCTGTCCTCCCCACTGGAGGCTACCTCACTCTTCAGAATGTGTCCCACTATGCAATCTCTCCCTCCACATGCACCATCCATGTCTTCTTTCTGTTATAATCTCTCTTGTATACTTTGTTCTTACCTAGATATTTCAGAATTTATGGCTAGGTCAGCACATCATGTTTCTCAATGTATGAGTACTTGATTTGTATTAGTTTTTCTATTTATTTATACACTATTGATTGCATCCTCACCACAAACAACGATGAAACTAATATATTGTCTTTCCCCTCAACCTCTTCCCTCTCTGAACATTCCAATTTTAGTTAATTATGTTGATTGCTTGGTCACCTTTTTAACTTCAATTGTCTCATATATGACTTAGTTGATGTTTAACCCTTGCAATAAAACATAAGGGAAATCATCTCATTCCACTTCTACCTTCCTTCCTTTTTTTCTTATTTATATAATTTATACATAATCTGGGCTTATAACATTTACAGTCTGTTCTGTATGTATAATCCTAACTTATGTTAGTAAATTGCTATAGTTAAAAGGACGTCAATTCTCAATTCACTTCTCTCCATGAAGGAGTAGCCAGGACTCGTGTTGCATACCTATCTTGAAAAAAAATAAAAGAATGAGCTGAAATATACAATCTAATTTTTGGTCTGACACATTGAACAACAGACAGCACAGAATAGTGACCCTTGAGAGAAGGGGAGCAAGGTCAACCCTGGGATTACCACAGCTCACTGTCTGGAACTTCTGTCCATGGTACAGACAGGTGGAACCTAAACAAAACCTGGTGATCTAGGTTGAAGAGATACCCAGAGTGGAGGTCAATGTGGTTAGATTTACAGGGCAGGGAAACAGGAGACAGCAACCAGAAAAAGGCAGAGCTAAACACCCTTTTTTGAGATTATTTCAACACAGAACATCATGCTTAGTGGAGGAGTCCTTCAAGCTCATTAAACTATTGCAGAAGTTTTATTAGACTGTTATATAATGATATGTTTGCAAATGCCAGAGCATTTAAATTAGACTTAACATTTAATTTCCTTCCTCTTCTTAATACAATGTTTTATTGAAGGGCTCTAATCAGATAGCTGCAACAATAGAAAGAGATTGTATTTTCTGGGAGAATAGACAGTGAGACTGGCTGAGTGGGCGGAACGCTGTGCTCTGCTGTTTGGATTTGTGTAATATGGGTATGGCTGCTAGGATACCCTAGCAGGTACTGGCAGATAAGAATAGAAAGAGGAAGTCGAGTTTGAGCACCTGATCAGTGAGTGCGCTGTGTTAATAAGCCATTTCATCAACATTAACAGCCTTCTGTTATAGAGCAGAAGATTTTTTGAAGTTGGATCATGTAAGGAAGTTTCCTCCAAACACTGAAGCGGACGGAAAGCTGCTTGAATATAACTTCACTAGCTGCACACAGTTGGACATCCTCATTTGGGCAGAAGAAAAGGGACAAGGAGAACAATTGCAAGTAAGATGATTTTGCTGCTTGCTGCATTATGCCTAAATAAAGTCTTTTCTGTCTGACACTGGAATCGTGTGTCTTCCGCAAGCTTCCACAACACAGTAACAAGCTAACTTAGTTGGTAAGCAGGATAAAACCCCAGACTCTGACCATTTTGACAAGGATGAAATGTTGGCACAGACAGAACTTTCTGGGAGGGGACAGACAAGAGCTGACCTAGACTGGGTTTGAAGCTGTAAGACTCCCTAGAATCAGTTAATAAATACTTTTGCCTAAGAGGTGGGTGAGGAATACTAGTAAAGCCCCCTGCTCTTATATCTGTGAATGAATCTGAGTAGCAAGAAATGGGATTGAAATGTCACTTAAATGGCTCATGCTTTTCCAGGTAGGAGGAAGAAGGATGTTTTCACAACAGGGAAGTAAGTGGACCTATAGTTAAAGGAAATGGTTTCAGCAAGTTGGACTTAGAACTTTAAATGCAAAGGAAATATTAAAAGACTGTTGGTCCTGGGAGACCAAGGGTACAGTTCCTTAAAACTGTAAGTAAATACTAAGTCTAGTCAACTCTGGAGCAAAGCTGCTTTCCCCTTCCATGCACCCTTACCTGTCCCTTTCTCTCCTTTGTACTGACCTCTCCTGCTTCAGGAAAGAAGCTGAGTATGCTAAGGAACACTGGGAAGAAGCAGCACTCACAATTTTAAAGCAATGTTGAATACACGCACACAAGTCACTATTTTAGTTGAGTTCTTCCAGAGGGTGTGCTAAACATAGAGGTGGCTATAGGGCCAAGAACTTTGGGGAGGAACCATAAAGGGAGGAAGGTGGAGTGGCAGAAAAGGATCCCCAGACTCAAGTCCGGAGGTACCTTTAAAAGGAGAAAATGCTTAACCTGAAGCTAGGCACTGTAGGGAAGAAAACATCACTTCTTTCCTTTCTCTTTTTAGGTTCTTAGTTGAGACACTCTCCTGAAAACAAACATCAAATTAATAAATGAAAAACAAGCAGAAGCTTATTCACAAATGCTGTACCCATGATTTGGAGAAGCTTCAGTTCAAACGTATTTCTCTCTGAAAGCACTGGCTTGGGCCTTGGTTAAATAGCATTTCAAGAAAGAGGCGTAAATCCTATAGAGTGACAAGACAAAAAAAAAAAGAGAGCGGTTGTAGTCTTTTAAAAAGTGAAAAAATGTGGGAAGACAGTAAATCTGTTTCCAGATTTTTCTGGTGCCTGCTGGTGCCTTCTCTGGCCTGATAAGTGCTGTCTGCAGTAAGGAAGGATTGATGTCTGGCCATCAGACGAACAGAGGTTGAGGCAGAGTGCTTTCTTGTGTCCTTGATGTTTTTAACTTAACAATCCTCAATATTTCAGGGGAAAATACTTGTATTTCCTTCAGGACAGAGAAAGAAAAATAATTTCCTCTATGACCTCTTCCCATGTCTTAGTCCCTCATGGCCTTACTTCCCTAATTCTTATACTTCTGTGTTAGAGGATAGTATAATCTCCCAGTGGCTGTGGCTATAGCCCCTGACCAGTATAGTTAAACACTTTGGTCTATGCGCTTGAGGAGGAAAAATGTACTTGGACTCAACTAATAGATTTGGGAAAATTGCAGTGGAAAAGCAAAATTAAAGTGACCTCATGGAGGGGAGGGGACAGCCTTTGGGGCTATCAATGTACGTTGTAGTTTCCACTATTGGATGTATAATTGGAATTAATGTGCTATGTGCTTGTACTGTAAGTGCTCATAACGTCTAGAGTTAATTTTTCTATGCAGGTACTGTGCCATGTAAAGTGGTGATTCCTGTCTTCCCCCTATGTGGTCCAACAGAAACAAAACAGAATCCAGGAGGGAGAAGAAAAGAGGAAAATCACAGCTTTCGTGATCATTTAGCTGACAGTTGCTGTGGGAACACTAGGAGTGGCAATTTCCCAGTGCAAGGGCGCCACCTGCTTGAAGCAAGTAAATTCCTTCTAAATAGAAGAGAGCGTTTGTCCTAATGAAACTGAGCAGCAGCAAGCTGGAGGTGTTGAGCCCTCCCATATTAGGGTGGATCAATCAGACTCCATGACTGACAAGAAAAGAGACCAGCAATCCTTGCTAATCAAATGTAAATGATATAGCTGGCTTGGCCCTCGTGGCATCTCGGTTTTTCATGAAGTGGTTGCACCTACCCTTTTAGGGGAACTTTCATTTCTCATCCTGCTGTCTGGATCAAAGCTACAAGCTCAGTGGAGGCCTTGATTTATGGAGTTTCCTTTAAAGGCTTGGACCTGATTCCTTGATGGTTCAGCTGAGTTAACAGCTGATGGTGTCCACTTGGCGGCATCCCCAGTCTTTCCCCAACAATAACTCTGGAAGACCAACTGCAGTAAGTTTCAGAAAGCAGGGCTGAATTGAAAGCCATCACATCACCCTTGCCTTAGATAATACTTTTAAAGACTATATAATACTTTAAAATAATAATTTTAAAGACAAAATATTTGATTTTGACTGTCTCTTAGACAATTGCCAATAGCATACCCATCTCCACTGCCACTTGGAGAACTGACAAACTGGCAATAAACCACAGCTGCCTATCGGATGTCTGAGTTAGTTAAATACCCATGCTAATAACCTGTTCTCTGATAAGACCAGCTGAAATCCAGCTCCTAATCAAACCTGCACTGCCTAGACTACCGTGACTGCCAACTAGCTGCAGTATTAAACAGCACATGACAATTCATCCAACATTAGAGACTGGGCACAAAAAAAGACTTTATGTTTTGATATGTTACTGTTGCTTATTAGACTTTTGACTCCTGCTGAATGATAGCCATTGGTCCAATGGTAAAGAAGGCCACAGGATGTAGAGCCTACAGTGACCCCACCTGCTCCTGACAGATTGACTACATTGGACTTTTGATGTAGTCAAATGATCAACCTCCTCTCAGGGTTATCAATGATGCCTCACTCATTGCTGTTGACACTTTATCAAGTTACATTATTGCTCTTCTAGTCCAGTTGGCCAATTCCAGCCACACTATGGCCCTTGAAACTAATCTGTGTCACCTTTTCAGGTTTCTGGGCCATTTGCATCAGAAAATACAGTGTATTTTATCACAAAAGCCAGTTAACAATGGACCAGTAGTCAAGAAATGTCACAGATATTCCACATTCCCTACCTTCCATAGACATCTGATATTACCAGGTGTGAAAACAGCCTCCTCAAAATCCAGCTCAAAAATTTCTGACTCTATCTCCCTCTTCCCCTATGAGTCCATATACTTAGTAAGGCAATTTGGGCATAAAATAGTCATCTTTTTCAATGGATCATCTCCTCTTAGCTATTTCATGAGTAATGCTCAGGACAAATGGGGTGGACAGTTATACAGACCTACATTAAGGATTCAGGTTCTGCACTGACAGTACTTGGGTTTGATGCCTTCTTCATTCCCTTGACAACTACCTCTTAGGGTTGGTAAATCTCTGGGTGGGAGCTGAGCCAAAAAGGAGTTTGAGCACTCAAACTTAATTCTAATTGAGCTATTTCAATTCTTGGAACAAAATAAATATCATGACCACTTTTGTGAGCAACCTCGTCTTCCTGCATTGAGTCTCCCTTAGTGACCCATGCAGGCCAACGTGGGAGATAAAACAGATACCATGCCCTTATCCTTTATTTGCCTGACCCTTCTAGATAAAGATCTGGGTGCAAATAGGAGATGACTGGAGAAAAGTTGAATGTATAGCCATTGAAATGGGCCATGTGGATTTTTTAGTAGTGGAGGAAGAAAAATCCTGGCACATAGGGAACACCTGAGCTCCAGGAGATTCAGGAAAGAGCAGAACAATTAATGGTCCCTTTTCCCCATAGGTCTAGCATCACTGTGTGGTTAATCAAGAGGCAACTACACTTGACAATCTGACTCACTTCTGTGTTTGTCCGGGGTATCCATGTCCTCTGAAAACAGAAAAGCTCATGTGTATATGGTTTGTCCTCTACCACTCTGCTGTTCTTGATGCCCTAATAGCAGCTCTGGAACATGGAGCCTCATTATATATACACAAACCTACGGATCTGCACAAACTTTTCTTAATCTGAATGCTACAAAACCGTATGTTCCTCCTGAGGCCCAACCAGCCTTACATAACACCATTTATGATCAAGACTGAAGCTTCTTGGTGATTCCGCCTATTTACTTAACCAAATCAATGTTATGTGATCCAAGTCAAGTTTAACAACAAATCCTGAAATGGAATAACAAGTGTCCCTTAATGTAATGTTTATATACTGGGGAGATTGGCAGTGGAATGTCTCTGGGGGGTGGCTTTATGGCCCATCTATTGCTTGCTGTAATTATTGACAATGACAGCAAAGATCAACAAGTCAGTCTTAAGTCCCCTGCAGGGCTCTCCATGTATTGAAATTTATATCATATTCTGTAACCCTTCTTCTAAGGCTTTACAGTATGAGCCTTTTTTTTCCAGGTGTAACATTTGTGTAAAAAAAAAATGATACAAGTTCAGATCTACTCTTTTCAGAAATCTAATTTGAAAATCATAGTTGAACACTTAATTTTTTGTTCTACTACAGCATTCCCTGTCCTGGGAAATTAAGTAAACTTTTCAAGAAGTAAATTAGTGCATCACCTCACTGATTCATTGAGGGAGCACTGCAGGGCAAAATGATTTACCGAGATTTTTTTTTTTAAGGCGTGAATTTTCTCTCTTCTGTCAGTATTGTTGATTAGATTTTCAGAGGGAACCTCTCCTTCAGAACAACTGAGACAGGCTTTTTGAGCCACTGCTATCTTCAAGCAACCCATTAAAAGGTTTAGGGGAGATAACAGTAGGGATCTGGGGACTGGGTAATAGGATAACACTCAGGGTATATGTGCCCAGAAGCACAACTATCAAGGTGCTGGTGTCCTGGACCCTGCGCCAGCAGTAAAAATGGAGCACAGTATCCACTCTGTGCAGCATAACAAATCAAATTCAGTAGATAAAATTACTTTAGGAAAACTGATTAACAATATGATGACAAATAAAGTTGCTTCTTTACTTCTTACCTTTGAAAATGTTATTCCAAGATTGTTTAAAATCAAATGAGAGATAAATGATAAATAAATAAAAGAGGAAGTATTTTTTAAACATGTCAGAAACCACCAACTAGGCCAGGTGTGGTGGCTCACATCTGTAGTCCCAGCACTTTGGGAGGCCAAGGTGGGCAGATTGCTTGAGGAGAATCACATGAACCCAGGAGGTGGAGGTTGCAGTGAGCTGAGATCGTGCCACTGCACTCCAGCTTGGCGACAGTGAGACTCCATCTCAAAAAATAAAAAATAAGGAGCAATATGGTATAGTAGAGGGAAAGAAAATAGATTTTGGAGTTAAACTGGCCTATGTTTAAACTGGTCGTATGACCTCAAGTAAGTTGATGAAGGTCTTTAAGACTCAATTTTATGTATCTATAAAATCCTGTCTCCAGGATTGTTATGAAGATTTTAGAACAATGTAAACTTTATACCAATAATTATTAATTAAAGAAGTTCAAGACTTTCTATGTAAATACCCTGCTTACTTTATCCTAGAGTGCTCACAGCAACATTTTCCCCCCAGTTTATGCTTGTTCAAAGTGTTAAGGTGTCCAAGTGTGTGCTGAAGTTAGAAAGATAAAAGCATGAAGATACAGTGGGTGAACCTAGGGGAAGACTGCCAAGACTGTGCTGGCTTCATGTTATCCCACGCTCTGAGATCTGGCCCTTGGCCTCCCAGTCCAGCAATAACTTCATTACAACACTCAGAAATGAGGAGACACATAGTTATGAACTCCTATGAAGTTCACATGCAACTGGGACATGAAGTGGAATGTCAATGTGTTTTTTTCTTGACGGTGGGTATAGATCTCCAGCTGGAACTATTTACATCCTTAAACCAAGGCAACTCATTCTCAATATTAGAGTGTTCAAGAAACTACAGATATCTCATTTGGCCTCCCTTGTGCTACGTCTGGTTGATTATAGTTTTTACTTGCTTTAAATTTTTGAAAAATATATGTATACCTTTGTGAAGGAAAAAATAAAAACAAGAAAAATAAATAAATAAATAAAAAATAAACTTCAAACAATATGCTTACATTTACTGAAATCTTTGAACATTTATGTTTTCGGTTATGATTTTTAAATATCCAAATGGACATTTTTATCAGTTTCTATATTCTGTGTTTTAAAATTATATTTGTTAAAATAATAATTCATATCATCCGAGTCCAAATTTATTTCTTTAATTGTTAACAAAAATACAAGAAATATCTGTACGAGCCCATTATAGTTTGGGAGAAAACACTGTTTCGGCTTTTCCTAAATGCTGTCTTCTCTGACACTGTCATTTGGTTCTGGTTATAATCAGCAACCATTCCTTGAGTGTCTGCTGCCTGCAAAACACAACTTCTGACTGCAGCTCCATGAGATAAATGTAGGGTAAATGGACAACAAAATTTCAACTGCAATTCCAATTTTGAAGTAACACAAAATAAGCATACCTCTAACTACCTATTAAAAAGTAATTGAGGGACTGAGTGCAGTGGCTCATGCTTGTAATCCCAGCACTTTGGGAGGCTGAGGTGGGTGGATCTCCTTGAGTCCAGGAATTAGACAGCCTGGGCAACATGGTGAAACCCATCTCTACAAAAATACAAAAACTAGCTGGGTGTGGTGGCGGGCACCTGTAATCCCAGCTACTCACGAGGCTGAGGCAGGAGAATCACTTCAACGGGGTGGGCAGAGGTTGCAGTTGAGCCGAGATAGTGCCACTGCACTACATCCTGGGTAACAGAGTGAGACTCCATCTCAAAACAAAAACAAAAACAAAAACAAAAAATGTAGGGGTTGCTTCCAAGATGGCCAAACAGGAATAGCTCTGATCTACAGCTCCCAGCAAGATGGACACAGAAGACAGGTGATATCTGCATTTCCAACTGAGGTACCTGGTTCATCTCATTGGGACTGGTTGGACAGTGGGTGCAGCCCACAGAAGGCAAGCCAAAGCAGGACAGGGTGTTGCCTCACCCAGGAAGCACAACAGGCCGGGGGATTTCCCTTTCCTAGCCAAGGGAAGCTGTGAGTCACTGTACCTGGAAGAATGGTACACTGCTGCCCAAATATTACGCTATTCCCACAGCCTTCGCAAACAGTAGACCAGGAGATTCCCTCCCATGCTTGGCTCCACAGGTCCCACGCATATGGAGCCTTGCTTGCTGCTAGTTCAGCAGTCTGAGACAGACCTGGGAAGTTGGAGCTTGGCGGTCGAGGGACTTCTGCCATTGCTGAGGCTTGAGTAGGTGGTTCTGTGCTCACAGTGTAAACAAAGCGGCAGGGAAGCTTGTACTGGGCAGAACCCACCGCAGCTCAGCAAGGCCTACTGCCTCTCTACATTCCATCCCTGGGGGCAGGGCATATCTGAACAAAAGGCAGCAGATAGCTTCTGTAGACTTAAACGCCTCTGCCTGACAGCTCTGAAGAGACCAGTGGTTCTCCCAGCACAGTCTTTGAGCCCCGATAACGGATGGACTGCCTCCTCAAGTGGATCCCTGATCCCCATGTAGCCTGACTGGGAGACACCTCCCAGTAGCTTCCAGAAAGAAGTAAGCTTCCAGAGGAAGGATCAGGCAGCAATAACTGCTGTTCTGCAGTCTCTGCTGGTGATACCCAGGCAAACAGGGTCTGGAGTGGACCTCCAGCAAACTCCAACAGATCTCCAGCTGCTTCTGAATGACTACTGGCTAAATAACGAAATGAAGGCAGAAATAAAGACGTTCTTTGAAACCAGTGAGAACGAAGATGCAACGTACTAAATATCTCTGGGCCACATGTAAAGCAGTGTGTAGAGGGAAATTTATAGCACTAAATGCCCACAAGAGAAAGCAGGAAAAATCTAAAATCGACACGCTAATATGACAATTAAAAGAACTACAGAAGCAAGAGCAAACAAATTCAAAAGCTAGCAGAAGACAAGAAATAACTAAGATCAGAGCAGAAATGAAGGAGATAGAGGCACATGCAAAAAACGTAATTCACAAATTCACAATTTCTTTTTTCTTTTCTCTCTTTTTTTTTTTTTTTGGCTCACCGCAAGCTCCGCCTCCCAGGTTCACACCCTCTTTTCTTCTGCCTCAGCCTCCCGAGTAGCTGGGACTACAGGTGCCTGCCACCACGCCCTGCTAATGTTTTGTATTTTTAGTAGAGACAAGGTTTCACCATGTTAAGCAGGATGGTTTCGATCTCCTGACCTTGTGATCCGCCTGCCTTGGCTTCCCAACACAATTTATTTAGCACCAGTCTTTAGAAATGACTGTGGGAATAGTACAATTTATTGAGAAGTACCTTTATCCTCTTGCTTTATTTGGTGTTGTAACTCCTTCTTCTACCTTAGTTATTTCTATGCGGAGGTAATTTTCTAGTTGTAGAGTTAGTGACTGATGGATGCCACCTGATAATAGCAAGGGAAAGACTAGAATCATCATGTTCACTAGCACGAGGTTCTTGTGTCAGAGCACAGGACCAGGTTTCTGGAGGCTTCTATTCTGCCAGCAGAGCACAACATTTTCAGTCACCAATGCGAGGTACAAAGAACGGGGATAATCAATGCCTTAATTCAAAGGTGTGATACATGTTAGACAATTAACAATTTTTAGGTTGAAAAAAAGAAAAGATGTGGCAAGAAGTTCCATGTAATGAAACTTGAAAGCTTTTTAACATTCTACTTTATAAAAACAGAAACATGAATCATGTATAAACTGAACTAGTTTTAGATATTTCTTAATGTAAAATTTTCAAGATAATTTATTTAGTGCATCAGTCTAAGTGTATACTTACATTAACACATAGAAAAAAGGGGATCGGGTTTGATCATCTTGTAAAGACTTATGTTGGTGGTTGGAGGCGTGGAATTCAGACAAATGGATTACAGTATGATTTAATAACAACTTGTTACTTTTCTGATGACACTTTATGCATAAAAATATACATTATAAAAAATGTATGAAAAACCATGGGACTTCATTTCAACAGAATTTCTCCCTTAGGGTGGCATATATAAAGATTCATAAACATAAACAGAAGTATAGTATACTAAGAAATGGAGAATGTTATGAAGTTGTAAGTGAAGTTTCTTTAGTGCCACTAGATGGCATATGTTAACTGTAAATCTCACTTGAATAAAGTTTAAGATTTAACGTGACTTGTTTCCTCAGAGTATCCAACACATTTTATTTTAAATATTAATGGATTTTTATATGTTTTCTCAAATATATAAAACTCAATACAATTAATAAATAATTGGAAAAATATCACATTTTTTATATCAAGTTAAAATAAAGAAGAATTATGTCATTTGCAAACAATTTTGTGTCTTCTTTTCTAATTTGAATGTATTTTAGTTCTTTTTCTTGCCTAATGGTTCTAGCTAGGATTTCCAGTACTATGCTGAATAGAAGTGGTGTGAAGAAGCATTTTTGTTTTGTTTCTGGTGGTAGAGGAAAAGCTTTCAATTTTTAACCATTGAGTATGATGTTAGCTGTGGGTTTGTCACATACAGCCTTTATTAGGTTGAAGCAAATTCCTTCTATACCTAGTCTGTTAAGGGTTTTTATCATCGTGAGGATGGCTGTAATATGGTGGAGTAAAGTCTCTACTACACACACTCCCCCAACCTCTTGAAAGTTTATCTAGTAACTATCCATAGACCAGAACATCTTCTTCAAAAGCCCAATATTGGAAACGAGCCTGGGACAACATGTGGTATATATACCTGAGTGAAAATTGAGTGAGAAGGGTCAGAAGAATGGTCTCCCCCTTCCCCCTACACACCAAGTTGGCACAACACTGGTTGAAGAGCATTACCCTGGACCCACAGTTTCTACAGTGGGGAAAGAGAACTGGAGGCAGTCATTCAGCTTCCCTAGCATTTTGAGATGCTTTCTTTCCAGGAACCCCACCTGTCTCGCCTCATAGGGAAAGAAAAGGGTAAAGGCACGGCTAGACCACCTGGGCTCAAGTAGAAACAAAGAAAGAAGGCAGAGCCCAAGTGACTAGCATATGGATCTGTGTGGCACCTCTGTGTTCACACCAGCCGCGGTGCCCAATCAGAGTTACCAGTCAACTTCATAGTCCACCCACAAAACTGAACTGATCTTTTTCAGAAGCACAGTTGGAAGTTCAACCTGGCTTGAGTCCCTAGATGGCTAGTCTCCATGCCCAGGCATACAGCCTACTCCAGCAGTCCCGCCCTCATAGGGCAATGCCCACCTCTGCCCATTTTGAGAATCACAGGGGCTAGGTATCTTGGGTCAAGCAGTGGCTCCACTCAGCCAAAAAGCTTGCCTTATAATCCTGTTGAGGCAGGGATACATCCACCTGCATACATTTCTGAGAGGCACAAAGGTTAGACCTGTAAGACCTAGCAGTCCAAAGACTAAGTAGCTTAGCTCAGCCAAAAAGCCTGCCCAACAACCTGCCATGTGCATTTTGCAGAAGTGTAGAGACTAAACCTGCTTGACCTCGGAGGTCAAGAAGAGTCTTGACTCAGGCAAAAGTCCACACTACAGCTCTGACCTAATGGAGGCAACCTTTAATCATACATTTTTAAGGAGCATAGCCTCTTGTCTTGCCCATCGCAAGCAGCAACTTTCAGAGCCCGGCCTGAAGCCCTGACACCCAGTGCAGATTCCAAGTAGTAAAACTGCCCAGCCAGGGAATACATCATGTGAATAGCCTGACCAGAGAGCATCACAGTACCAAGCCGGCCACACTTCCTAATAGCAGAGCCCAACCAGTAGCTTCCTCTAATAACAGAGCCCAACCATTGGTCTCTCTGGACAGCAGAGCCCAGCCATCAGAGCAAAGGCAGTGGCCCAGCCAACTAAAGAAACCACAGCAAGTTCTGCCTGGAGATGTCAACCCTTTCAGAATCACAGGCTAGACTATTAGTGAAGGTCTGTTCCTACAATGAAAACCTGTAAAGGCTGAAAGAGTGGACCATTTCTTCAAATGCACAGAAAATGCAAGGACACAAGTATTATAAAGAATCAAGGAAACATGACAACTCTACAGAAACTAATAAAACTGCAATAGCCAGAGGTCAGAAAAAGCTAAGCTCGAGTCCAGGACATATAAGTATAGTGGAGCTCCATTGAAAATTTAATTCTCATGCAGGTCAGCTCCACCATGGTCAGGACCTTCATTACAGATAAGTGAATCCTGGAATCGAGACATCTGAAATGACACACTTGATAAACTTGAAACTCAGACTTCTCTGAACTTTGTGGGCCTAAAGAAGTGGCCTATTCCTCCCTGTTAAGAACTATTGCTACCCACTGGTTTGAAGACAATCTCTTGCAATTGTACTTTCAGGTCATTCAGGATGAACCTCCAACTCTTCTCCTGGATATCAGACCAATAACTAGGATCAAGTCAAAACATAACCCAACTGACAAAGAGCTGATTCTATGGGGGAAGGAGAGCTGTCCACTAAAGAAGCTGCAAAACTTAGCTAGGGTGTACCAGCAGAAGCTGGGAGAGTACATATGGGACTAAATCCTGAGGGTGACCAGGTTGAGGGATCTAGAATTCTGGAACATAAAATTAATAAGGAAGAATTTATCAATATGAATATTGATTAATACTCTAGCACTAACCACAAGAAACAGTGTTAACATATTCCTGGAATCTTGGAAAAATGAAAAGGCGACACTAAATGAAGAATTATAGAATTTTCATAGCAGATGGTCAAGAAGAGATCAAACAGCTCACAAAAAATGAGTTGCTAGAGTAAATACACCACATAAGGGTAGGATACCCACCTCCAAGCTGTGCTCCCCAAGAGGACCCAGGGAACACTGCACTTACTAAATCAATAAGAAATTCATTGGTGAGAGTGGCATCACCATTGAGAACCTCAGTGGTCGCTGTTTTCTGTAGGCCAGGGCTGATAGTAGGAGGGGTCATTATAGAAACTGGGCACAATGATTGCAATGGGGATATTAAGAAGCTAAAATGAGAGAAGCCATGCATTTAAGAGTCATAAATAAGAAACATCGTAATGAGAAACATGGTCAGAGTAGCAGGTGGAAGTGCCTGATCCAGAGTTATGGAGATTGTTACTAGGACATGTTGTTCTGTATACAAGATTGATGGACAGCCAGTTAGCATATTTCATAATTAATACAACCAAAAAGTAACTCAAAGATTCATGCTCTAAAGTTTTAGGACAGCCACCCCAATAAAAAGCCATAATCCCATTCCCAGTACCCACAGCTGAGATAATTTGCAGACCAAGAGCCCATTAACTGAACGAGCAACTTCCTCGTGAGGAAGAAAAATACGCTTTACCATCACAGCGTATGTATATGGCAGTAATTGCCCCAGTGTTTCTTTCTTTCTCCAAGGGAATCATAGGCCGTTTAATTCTATACGTGATCAGTGTAAAAGGGGAATACCAAATATTTTAAGAACTATTGGACACAGTGCTCAAATTGACACTGATTCCTATGGTCTGAAGCATCACCCTGGCCTCAGATTTAGGACTCATGGAAGCCAGGTAAAATAAATGGAGTCCCAGCCCAAGTCTAGTTTACTGTTGGTCTGCTCAGCTCATTCCCCATCTGAGGAATATCTCCATAGTGCCCAGATGTATAATTACATAGGCGCATGTGGATATACTTGATTGTTGGCAAAATCATGTTAAGTCCTTGGCCTGTGGCAAAGGTCAAATGTACATCTTCAAAACTGCCCCCTCCATGGAAAAGATAGTACATCTAATACAATATCACAGTCTGGGGGTAGGTGGTGCATGACAGAGATTTGTGCTACCTGTAGCATGTAAAGAATGATGGTGGTGTCCATTCAAGCCCCATTTAAACTGCAAGTCTTTCCTCTACAAAAATTAAATGGCTCCTAGTGGATGAGAGGGCACTACCTCTCACTCAACCAAGAAGTAGCCCAAATTTTAGTTGCTGAGCTGAGTATAGGAACTCTGCTAGAGTTAGCATCAATATCAATACTGATGAAGTTGCTATTGATATCAATACTGCTGCAAGTTAATGGTATAATTATGGACACTGGTTTTGTGAGTGCATTATTTTTATCCATGTGAAAAATGCATTCACATTCATGGAATAAACAATAATATATATTTATGATTTTGCTCAAGTTTGGGGTTCATTTTCTCACCTTCTGTCACAATGTAGTCCAAAGGGACCATGATTGGACATAACATCACATTATTCCATTATATCTATGCCATCAAATTAATTGTAGAGATTAAAGAAAGTTGGAGGCTTTGGTAAGACATACACACATCAGAGGGTGGGAGATGAATCCTACAAATATTCAGGGGTCTGCCACCTTCGGATGCTTCTTATTGTCATTCCCATAGTTTGGAATATGCTGTGTGACATACCCTCTACAGTAAAGGAAATTTTTACTTTATACTTCTCACCCACTAAGATGGAAACATGACACCTCGTAATCTTACACTATAACTGTCTGTTCTCACACTGCTATAAAGATACTGAGACGGGGTAATTTATAATGGAAAGAGTTTTAATTGACTCACAGTTCTACATGGCTGGGGAGGCCTCAGGAAACTTATAATCATGGTGAAAGGGGAAGCAGACACTTCTTACATAATGGCAGGCGAGAGAGAAGTGAACGAAGGAGGAACTTGCCAAACACTCATAAAACCATCAGATCTCCTGAGAACTCACTCACTATCACAAGAACAGCATGGGGGAAACTGTCCCCATGATCCAATCACATCCCCACATCCCACCATGTTCCTCCCTCAACACGTGGGGATTACAATTCAAGATGAGATTTGGGTGGGGACACAGAGCCAAACTATATCATGCACCCATCTATTTACCAGGTGACATTAAAAGCTAACAACTTTGAGCAGGGCTTAGAGCAAGAAAGGGCTCGGTACTAGGTCTAGACTGTAGAGTAAGCATTCCTACCTCCTGGACCATATGACCCAGCAGGATCCTATAGCACTATATGAATCCATGGCAAAAAAAGAATTGTGAAGTTTACGAAAAACTTTAATGAAAGAATGACCATGTAAACCCATAAAGCTTAAAGGTAATGGCAAGTCCATGCAATCTGCAGCAGAAAGCCCTCCATCACTGAAAATAAATTTTAATTGTTTTTTAAAATCCCAGCGTGCTAAAAATAAAGAATTTAATCTTATCATAGAATATTAAGTGACCCTCTGGCCACAGCTACCTATCATGAGCTGCATTCTTTCAGAACAACTAAGTCAAAGGTTAGGTGAAGCCAACAACAACTCATGGTAAAACGGAAGTACATCTGGGATCAGGCCTGAGCAGAGCCAGAGGGCACACACCAGCTGCATGCTCTGATGGCTTACACCTCCAGGTTTGCACTAACACCTCTCCCTCAACCTAAGGTTACATTGGCTGTCCCAGCTAACAGAGGAGGGAAAAAACTGAGCCTGTTTAATGGGTGAGCTAGCTCAGTATATGGAATACAAACATAAAAAGGACTTTTGCTGCTATAGCTATGCTGAAAAATCACGACAACTATTTAGTATCTCCCTCCATTAGTCTGTTTTGGATTACTTATACTCTAGGCTAGAACCTCTGATAAGTCCTCTTTGCCACTATACCACAGTTCTATTTCTGCCCATTCCTGCTTCTCTCACAGCCTAGATGTTATTACACCAAACAGGCTTCCAGTAAACCTCCTGCAAGCAAGTATCTGCCTAAGCACTGCATTTTCAGAGAAGCTGACTTAAGATACTATCTGACTTGAGACGTACACTTAGGAAAAATTTGAGCAAGTTTTTTCTTTTTTTTTCAATATTGCTACTCAAAGTAGCACCAATTTTGCAGCAGAACTCTAAAATTTCTGAGGTATGCTGGGAAATTGGAATTAAGTAAGCACGTGATAGTTTCAAAATTTATCAAAGGTCATCATTAAAATGGTACAGAATTGTTTATCACTGACTGTGCCTTTAGAAAATGAGAATCAAATCCAGTTTCTGAGTGGTCTAATAAAAAAATCAATCATTTTATATCATATTTTTATTTTATAAATTATTTTATATGAATATCTATTTAAATACCTTAATTGAATATTCGTTATTGAAATACAATCACAATCTAAACACAGTTGGAATCCTCAATTTATTTTCTATTGGTGATTGTCTAGCACTGTAAATGTTTTAACCAAAACAAGAACATCTCTGTGGCATATACACCTTAGCATAATCGCAGCAGTGAAATTCAGACCTATCAAAATATGTGACATATTACACAAACATATTCAGCTATGTGAAAAAAACTGATATAGTTTTATTGTTAAAAGCTGTGGTTTTAAAAGACCTTTTCAAAGAAAGCAAGTGACATGAAGATATGGTGATCTTTATGCTGGTTAAAGTGAAATGTCTTCCATTGGCACCACATTCTTTTCTTAATTGTTCAACATCTTGACTTCTCCTGTCTTACTGTCAAATAGCTATTGTATTTCTGTCACTGAAGAAAAAAATATAATTTTTTCTATGTTATAAAATTTATTAAAACATAAATATTTATGAAAAGTTAAAATGTTTAAAATATTTTAAAACTGTCAAAATTTAAATATTTAAAGTTAAATATTTTTATAAATATAAAATATTTATAAATTAATATAATTAATTATATTAAATTAAAATATTTATAACAACTTGAATGTCTGTTAAGTATTAGAAGTATAAAGTTCACCAATAAAAAGTAACCAAAATTAAAATATTTCATAATGCTAATATTTTGGGCAGATACCTTTTATACTTAATCATTAAGTATAAAAGCAGTATATATGCTTCAAAGAAACCTGAGTATGATAAAAACGAGAATCAAGAATCAATCTTTGGCACCATTTTCATCAATAATTAACAATATCACAAATTCTTTATAACATATGAACAAGGAGAGAGGATGCTTATCACTCTACTGTACTAATGAATTTTCTTGACTCTCCTCCAAGAGATCTGACAAAGTTACCCCATGCTCTTGAAGGTGTAGCTTATTATTATTGTTATTATTATTATTTTTTGAGAAACTCCTCTCTACTGTCAGTAGCATCTGCCGACTCCATCTCCCAAGATCTTGCAGAATTTTCTCATTCAAAGATTAGGAAAGAGGTGAAATCTTCAAGATGATGCAAAGCGTACACATAGTAGATACACCCAAACAATGTGATGAATCATTAAAAATAGCCTAATCCCTGTTCACTCATTTATTCAACATATAGCTATTGAAGACATTCAACATATCCAACAATCTCTGAGTAGCTGGGATTTCAAAGCTCTGGAGTCAAACTACTGGAATTTGAATTGTCTCTATATTTGCCATCCAGGTAACCTCATTCAAGTTACTAGACTTTGCTCTGTCTCACATCCTTACATGCAAAATGGCACTGGTAAATATATTACTTATCTCCTAGGATGGAAGTGATCATTAAATGAGTTTATGCATATGCCTAGCAAGTTAAATTTGCTCAGTAGTCGAGAAATGTTTGTCAACTGCTGATAGAAGAGAAGCAGAGAACTTGTGTATAATGCCTCTTGGGTATAATGCAACATGAAAAAATATTAATGTAGGAATGGAATTGACATTTTGATGAATTGTCTGTGGCATACATGATGTTTCTCTAGGTTTGTTTGGTAGCATGTAATAATAGTAAGATGATGTTTTTAATTATACATATTTATATTCATAGTATACCATAAATAATGAGCAGATATACTTTATGTGCTTTATTTTGTTATATTTACATTTTATTTCTAAACACACTCAATATAATGCTTCTCTTCATCTACATAACCAACTTTTTGATGTTTTACTTCAGCTATCTTTCCACTCAAGGAACAAAAAACTCATTCTTCCTATTGGCTCCTTCACCCTCATCCTTATCTATTAGCTCCTGCTTCACTAATTTTTATCTGTACCTTTTAGAGTTCCTCTCACTTGTACCTTCTGATGGGTTCCACCTATGCCAATCATAAACCTATTATCAGCACTTGAAAAGGAAGGACATTAAGAGAGTCAATCCCTCTGCATAGGGCAGTTTTTCTCAAGCCTGCTTGCATATTAGAGTCACCTGCAGGGAAAATGGTCTTTTTAACACATCCCAGTCCTACTCAATAAATACTTCTGTTAGTAGTACACAGGCATCAGTATTTCTTAATAACACTCATACATCCCATTTACATATGAGGAAACTGAGGTTCAGTCAGACTAAATGGATACCTTATGATTATGTAGAAATTAAAGGATGAGCTATGACTCCAATTGAGCTCTATCTTATTCTTAAACCCTAATTGTTACCTCTGCATGTTTATGCCTAAAACAAACCTTATCTATTGTTTACTTCATCTATGGTTCCAGTAAAATTTTCCCCTTAGCTTATTGTACACACATGTGCACACACTCACACATGTATGTGAGAGAGATACCACATCTCTCCTCTACTCTAGAGCAAAAAATATTTTTATAACTACTGCTTAAAATTATATTGTATCATCCTACTCTCCCATATCTTCCTTCCCTTCTGCTAGAAACTCTCTGGAAAGGACAACTTACACCTGATTACTTATTTCCATTAAGTCATTAATCCCTTGTACCATGATATTTACCTTCTTAAAGGTTACCAGCAAGCTCTTAAACAGCAAATCCTCTCTTAAATAAACATGATTTGAGTGCCTAGTATTTTCTTTGCACTGGAGCTAAACATTCAATTAATATATCTTACTGTCTTCCAAGAAGTTTGCAGTAAGAATGACAAAGAGGTCAATGATATTACAGATGGTGATAAGTGTTTGAGGAGTACAGTGGAGACACGCCCATTCAAGTAAGCTTATACGGGGGATGTGATGTCTGAGGTACCTTGTTTTGCAAGTAGAAGTTAGCTATTTAAAGAAGAGTGAAAGAGGTCAGAGACAATATAAAGAGAATATATGCAATAAAGTCCTATGCAAAAGAATAAAGGCATGGCATTGTGATAAGCTTTGTAAGCTACAAATGGTGCTATATTCCCAGGATTAACATATCTGGGATTGTATAGGTCTTAGGGATAATAAAGAATATGCTTGTTTTCATTAGCCAAGAATTTGGAATTTGGGCAATGGGAAGTTGGCCCAACTATCTATTTTCTTATAGGTAAAAATTGGAATAATATTACCTTCCTCCTCATGGTTTCATGAGTATTACATGTTAGGGTGCTTTTTGCTCATGGGCACTTAACACCTACTCACACAGTGTGGCTCATAAATATTTTGTGTCATTATATAGGAGCAGTGTAGGCACTATTTGAAGCTTTTTAAGAAAATGTAGAACAGAAACCCTGAGGTCAATTAGGAGCCTACTGCCTTGGCAGGCAAAAGTGATTAATGAGGGCTATTCAAGTGGTAGTGGAGATTAATGGGAGATAACAGAATGCAGTTAAATCTGCTTAGGAGGGGGTTTGTGAACTTTCAGAATATAGTTTCAAGAAAAAGTATTTCAAGAATTTATGAATTATTGTGATTAAGAAAAATTAAATAATGGATTTTTGAATAGTAGAACTTATTAGACCTTTAAACAAAAGTATTTATAATTCCTTTAATTAGGCATCTTTCATGTAACTAAAACTGAACAATACATTAATTAATCACACCATAATTCTTTTCTCAGTATGGTGAAACTTTTTCCATGCTTTGGGGATACTTTTTTAGACATAAGAACATTGATACTATAATGTGAATGTGCTTCTTACCAGGGTCAGTTGTGCATCCATCACGAACTATTCATGGCTAGAGGAAATACTTTACAATTATTATTCCATTTTAAATTTGTATTCCTATATAGAGAGGCTGACATTATCAATGACCTTACAATTCCTAATAGGATTACCACTTTGATATTCACAGGCCCACTATACTAGAATCATTTACATAACAAGAAATCTGACAACTGATCCAAATGATTGTCTTGTTTACTCCCATTACTCATGTTTTAAGTAAATACACTTATAACATAAAGGATGCTTCCTTATAGTTTCATAGCAATTTACTTGTTGATATTAAAGCTTTACCCAAGCCATATCCAAGACACTCGTCACTATTATACTATGTCTCCAGGGCAGCTAAGAAACATGTGCACTGTTACCTTTTTATTGACTCCATAAAAATAGATTTAGAGAAATCAGGCTTGGGCCACATCTCCCCTAAATTGTAGGTCATTGCATATATGGATAAGGTCTTTTCAATGAAATGTTGGAGCATAACCCCCTTTGGAGTGGGATGAATAGCTATTAGAAGGCAAAACAAATTGTATATAACTAGCCTAGACAATTCTTTTAAAGGGTATTTGCTACAAAAATAACAGAAATGGGTTGGTTGCTGAAGGAAGGAATGGGACAGAGAAGGTATTTTGAAAGTAGAATATTTTAAGTCATGTCAGGCAATGTGAATAATCCAGTAGAGAGAGCAGAATTTTCTGTGAGAAGACCAGAGGGATGGGTACCCAAAGCATAACCAGAGAGAACAACCTTAGAAAGGAGCAAGGAGTCTTCTGGAATGAGAAAGGTCAGGCTTTGTAGTACTGATGCAGACATGTTTGTAGAGTTGGTTTTAGGAGTCAGGGAGAGTTCGTGAAGCCAACTGTGTCTTTTTTGTTTAGGAAATGTGTGGAGATACCACAGATTAGAGTGAGAAGAGATGGAAGTGTTAGAAAGCTGTGAAATTGTTATTACTGTAAGGGGTAAAGTGAATTTATGAAGGACGTAAGGTTAGGTGTGTCTGTATTGAGCTGCCACTTGAAGGCATGGTCATCAATCTGAAATGAGTTCAGAAGGCATAACCATGTTATTTTCAACAGGAACACACACTGCTGCTTAGGTGCAGTCATAGAGCAGACTGCACCTAGTTGGATTTCATCAGGATTCAGAATTTTTTCTTAAGTTTTAAGGAGGCTGTTGGGACAAAGGAGTTAAGTGTTTGCAAAGACAGTAATTGTGCTGGACAATGGAATCCAAACCATGTAAGAAAGGTGACACATGAAAGAAGTAATGGATAGAGAAAAAGTAATAGAGTCATCAGCTTAGATCCTTAAATAAGCACAGAAATATTTTGGATTAAGTTGGGTAATAGAGAATGGGGTCCTTTGTAATCTAGATTTGTTGACAATGTTGCAATTACTGATGATGACAAAGTCTTGAGTGAGACCATGCAAATGGATGTTTGGAACAGGGAGAAGGACCAAAGAGTAGGAACAAAGGAGTTAAAAGAACTGATCGGCCATTATATTGGTTGGTAGCTTTTGTGGAGGTTCAACATGCCAAAGAAACATGCCAGGAAAAGCAGTAGTGAAAAAACCCTGTGAGCCAGAAATTAAAGTTATTGATGATTTTGAGGATAACAGTAATAGCAATTAATGGCTGTTAAAATCTGATGATAGATACCTCAAAAGGCAGCAATTTGTGAAGGAAGAAAGAGACATATTCCAGAAGAGGATGAAATGGGGAATAAGTAAGTCACTTATTCCATCTTTACACTCTGTGACATTGGGATGTGTGTGCAAGTACGAACACCTCCACAGCAGTGTCCTTCAAGGTAAAAAAAAAAAAAAATCATTAGTGCAAGAAGTGAAAGGAATAGTATGGTGGGAAACACATATACACACATATGTATGTACATATATATGTATGTGCATAATGTATATTAATATGGTTTGATAAATGCAATTATGAAGCATGTGTGAGTTTCTATAGATATATCTAACTTGGTCCAGGTGTGGGATTGGAGAAGGTGGCAGCACACATAACTGAATTTAGTTCCAAAATATGACAACGGCAAAGAAGGAGAGAAAGCCGGGTGAAGTGGAAGGGAAGCTTGCTTGTAAAAGGTCTGGGAGTTTATATACAGTGCTTAATGCCAGAACTGTGCAACCTCTTTCCCACTGTTCTCCATCTAGAAAAAGACATATATTCTTCATGTGACCCTCTGGTCTAATTATTGTACAAACTTTCCTCTGACTGGTCTAGCTCACTTGTTCTCTGAATTCCTACGGAGTGTATTATATGTTGGCATGCACAGTTGTCAGGAATTAATAAACCACCACACATTATTCCCTACAATATTTTTCATATCTTTTCCCAACTAAAATACGGGTTCTTGAAGAGTAAAGACCATATTTTATACTTCTCTAAATTTCTTAAGTAATCCATAGATAACTGTAAAGCTCTACAGTTAAGTGTTGCATGAATACCTGTTGAATTAACCTTATAGATCAAATTGGGTACAAATTATTTTGACATTAACTGGAAAATATTTCACCAATGCAAAGACATTGAGTCAAATATAATTTTACATAAAAACTAATTCTGTAATTGAGCAAAACTATGTGGTTTGGGGTTGATTTGAAAGAAATATATGTTAAATGAATGTTTCAGTGAAAGAACTCCTATAAGACAATTTGGCATACAGTAAATATTTGTTAAATATCTGAGTGTTATAAGGATGAATGGGCATCATAGGTGTCCTTAGCTACACCCCCACTAGATTATCTATGTAATTTAATTTCACCTAATGTTTTTCAGACTTCAATAGGGAGAAAATACAGAATAAAAAATTGAATGCCATCTCACTAATATACATCATCCATATATCTACAGATATATCAACATTATTATATTATTTTCCTCATCACTGATGTCACACAATGTCAATCCCTTAAAATTGAATTCGCTCTTTCTTTCTTAATTTCCACCCCAACTGAAATGTCTAAATTCTCTCATTTTCATTGAAGAGTTACCATTCAGTATGACATATTTGCAAGTGCTTTTTATTGTCTGGACACTGTGAAAAATAAGAGTAGCTATTGTAATAGCTATGACATGTTTTTTCTCTTTGTCCTTACCTGATGATTTCCAGGAAGCAAGTTTGGTCTCATGTTTGGTTTGGGGTCACTACTCAATAAGTTTCCATGACCATTAAAAAAAAAAAACAAAAAACAACAACAAAAAAGACATAATGGAAGTATTTATTTTATCCTTTAAAACGAATAATATATTTTAGTACTTTTCTGCATAAGTACTAGATAATTGCATAGTTTAGTTTTTTATAAAGAAGTAGGTAAGCAAATACTACATAATGCTATATTTAAATAGCCCTTACATTAACTGTTGATAAACTTCTATATATAACAAATCAATCATTTTGTGTTCTTAGGTTCAAATCTTTCTATTATTATTAATAGTTCCAGTTAGTATCTTTTCTAGATAGAGATAATGGATCTTGATGCTGCTCTAAGTAATAAATTTATATATTTCATCTTAGATTATTGAAAAACAAACTGTATTTGTTCTAATTCCTGTGGCAGTTATCATCCCTAATCATTGTATAAATAACTTCACTTGAAAATAGTAACAACCCTGTAGAATTGGTAGAATACCAGTAGCAGATCCCAGTGTTCATCTATAAATCTGATTTTGCTCTCTGCTATTTCCCCATGCCTAGAAGAATATTATGTAGTCAGTAGATATTGTTGAATGAACATAAGAGTCATTTTTGAAAATTCCTCTGTTAAAGAATTTAGGAGCAAAATTTAAACTTCTAAAACACTAATTGCTGTGATCTGAAAGTCTGTGTCCCCTAAAATTGATATGTTTAAATTGACCCCTAAGGTAATGACATTAGGAACTGGGGCCTTTTGAGAGATATGTCATGAGGGCAGAGCCCTCGTCAATGGAATTAGTGTCCCTTATAAAGGAGATCCCTGAGAAACCTCTCGCCCCTTCAGCATGTGAGGTTGTAGTGAGAAGGCTCTGTCTCTGAGAAAGCAGGCCCTCACCAGACAACAGATCTGCTCCTGCCTTGATGTTGGACTTCCCAGCCTCTGAAACTGTAAAAAATAAATGTTTTCTGCTTATAAACCACCTATCTTATGGTATTTTTGTTATGGCAGCCAGAATGGACTAACATACCAATCACTATTTTGTGGCTCTATATTTGAAAATTAATAAAGCATTAAGAAACACATCTTATTGCCTAAAATTTCTTTCCTTAAAGCATCAGCCCTACTTTTCCCTTGGTACCAGTCCAGGCCCTTTGGTTGTGAGACTTGGTTGACTCTGGTGATGTTTGTGACAGTGGGGAAATAATCTTGAACAAACAGGAGAACTACAGTAAAAGAACAAAAAACAGGGGTGCAATATGTTTGAAAAAAGAAACTGAATGCTTATTTTTTGATCAAAATTGTCAAAATTTATCAAAATCAGCTCCCTGCTTTGATCTTAATCAAATAGCCTTAAACTTCTAGTTAACTCTCCACATGCAAAAAATAAAACAGTTGCACATAATGCCAATAATATTTCTTTTGAATGTGAAAGTAAAAATATTGTCCTTAAACTATTTTAACAAAATCAAATAAAAAACATCAGCTCCTTAGATATAAAAATATTTCAGATTACTCTGTCATTTCTACATTCAGAAAAAAAAAAAGTATGAACATGGTAGATGACATTGAAATATCTGGGGAGAAGTTTCCAGTGTAATAGATTTCATTCTAGTGGAATATCTGGGAAGAAGTTTCTAGTGTATATGGTAGCACTATTACTCTGTTATATTCTTCTTGTCTATTGCACATTCACAGATCTCCTTCCATGATACATCTGAACCAGATTTCATTCAGGAGTTAGTTATAGGGAAAAGGAGGAAATGGGTGCAACACTTACTTTTAAACCTACTTATTACACTTTAATTCACTATATTTTTTGAACAAATGGTTCCTTTTTAAAATTCAATAATAAATTGCTTATTTATTCAGGCACTTGATATCACCATTATAAATCCAAATATTGTGCTAAGGTATATCTCACCTTCAAGAAAAAATTCAAATTTACTATACTATCTCCATTTTACATAAAAGTGGCAGCTTCTCAGTTGTCCTTAATACATTTTTACTTTCATGTTAATACAACTATTATCTTTAGGTTTTATTACTTTACCTTGCAGAATCTATACTCCATATTCCAGGATAAAAGTCAGACTTTTGTTAGTGAGGAAATATAGTAGTGTTCATATAATCCTGTTTCCATTTTTATGCCTCTCAAAAGAAAAATCACCCTTAAATATAAACTAAACTATATTTTATGTATTTCCTTTATATTTTCCTCCATTCATTCTTCTACTGTCAGTTTCAGTGGCATGTTCTCTGTGAAACATTCCCTGCCCAATCTCTCTGAGTCAGAGTTAAGTATGCCATAGAAAGATATTTAAATTTCAATTACCCTCTCTTTTTACTCTCTCTTTTAATCTATTGCAACCATTCATTCTCCTGAGCCCTTTCTAGTCAAGGCTGTGCTCCTGGAGGGCGGTTACTGCTTGTTATCATCTCTGTATTCTGCTCACCTGGCACAATCTGAGCTGTGAAAGCTCAGGAGATATTTCCTGAATTAATTCACTCCTTCTATAATTACTGTTGAAATTCTTTCATCTTACCTTTTTGAGACTTCTGTCCATCCTTTGACAGGAAAATACAGGCAGAGGACTTGATCTTATTTAAATATGTACCAACTAAATTTCATCTGTTCCTTTTCTATGGGAAATTTAAAAATCTCATTTCCTTTTTTTTTTTTTTCAGACGAATGGTTTTATCTTGAATCATTTGATTGATCACTTAGCGAAAGAACACTAGCTTTAGAACCAAAAGATCTTGGTTAAAATCATTCATCTAAATCTAAAACACTGATGCTGTTACCTATCTCTCAGCATTGTTGTGATTATCAGCAAGGATAACATCAGTAAAGCACTTAAAGTAATAGATGCTCAATGACATTTTCTCCAATTTCTTCTTTCTACTTTCATCCTGCTCTTTTTAAGCCATTGCTGATGGACTTTATGAGTAATGAACAAATTCAAATAGAAACAGCAATTAAAATCTTACTCTTTAAAGAGGCACCATGCAACAGCACAGAGGCACATCACAGAAAGAGCTCCTGTTAGAGTTAATAACGCAGGAATCCAGTTATCAGTGATCCAATAATATGAAATCTTTATTAAGACAGAAGTAGTAATCTGAGAAATATAATAAATATGAAGTATTAATAGCAGTTCAATGGACAAAACTATAAAGATGTATATGCTGTGTAGAATATCTTGCACATTTTACTTTACTTCTTGTCTTTGAATAATTAAAAATAAATATAGCAAATAATAAGGCATAATAACATCTCTAATGCCACAAAAAAAATATCATTTTTTCTAGAAACAAATGTCTTTGTTTATAATATTTCTTCTGGCCAGAATTCTTTCTCCCGTCTTGCCTTCTTGGTGAATATTTGTTCATTATCATGGTTATCTTCTACCATTGCTCTTGCAAAAAGCCTGACTTTGGGGTAGAAATTACCATATCCACACCCTCTTTTCTTATATTTCTACTGTAACATCTAGAATACTTTGCCACATTTATTTCCTTTGTGATTCTTCCTACTAGGAAATAAACTCTTATTAAACAGAACAATTTCTTGCTCATCTTTGTGGATTCTCTGTAGTTCTTGGCACAGATGACAATAATTAGTGTTGGCTAAATGACAGATAGAATGAATCAGCAAGTTTTTTTTATAGGGCAAAGCATTATTTCAAAAATGGGTCAGATCACTGTTGCCCTTTCCTGCTTCCTATCGTAAAAGCACAAAAAGTTTTTACCCAAGTAATTTTCCATTACTATCTAAAGTGTGACCATTTAAGAAGTTAGCAATACAAAGTTCAACACAGATTTTAATATAAAGTCCATGACCAAGCAACATTACCTTCCCAGCAGATGGCAGCATATGACAGGATAAGTTTTGTGAACACTCAAGGTGTCTTTTTTTCTTTTTCTTTTTTGTTGTTGAGATGAAGTGTCATTCTGTCACCCAGGCTGGAGTTCAGCAGCAGGATCTCTGCTCACTGCAATCTCCGCCTCCCGGGTTCAAGCGATTCTCCTGCCTCAGCCTCCCGAGTAGCTGGGATTACAGGCATACACCACGACACTCGGCTAATTTTTTGTATTTTTGGTAGAGACGGAGTTTCACCATGTTGGCCAGGCTGGTCTAGAACTCCAGACCTCAGGTGATCCACCCACTTCAGCCTCCCAAAGGTGTGTCATTTCTTAAGGCAATATAATTCATGAGGCTGATTTCACAGAAATAATAAAAGGAGAAAGCAGACCTCTGCAAAGAAGATCAGTCCACGATGATAGTAACAGAAATAACACTACTTATACAATTGAGTGAGAGGACTCCTGGTTACTTTGTTGAATTTCGATAGTTGCAGAGATCAAGTATTATAGGACTGAACATTCTACTTTACACAACAACAATAAGGGCATGTCTGGACAAAGAAAGAACAAGAAAGGTTCCAGTAGTGTCAGTTGAAGTATTGTGCATTGTTTTCTTAAATAAATACTATGCTGTATTTCCAGATCATAGACTAAAAGAATGACAGACAGTTTGATTACCACACTTAATCACCTAGCTCTATTTACAACTTGTTAAGAAAAAATACCTGCACTAAGCACTGGTATGGGGAAGAATGTTGTGACTAATGTAAGTAAAGATACCACAGCCCACACCTGTTTAACTTGCTTTCTCATTCCTTCTTCCATCCTTCCTTATCTCCCTCCCGACTTCCTTCCTTCCTTTTTTTCCTTCTTCCCTTCCTTTCTCTTTAACAAATGTTTATTGTGCAGTTACCATATTTCAAAAATCGCCATATGAAGGAAATATAGAGCCTGACAAAGGTGTTTGTGAGAAAACATTGAAAACATATTCTTAGAACATGTTTCTTTCTTCATTGGGCACATTTGGTGATAGCATGGTAGATTAAAACAAAAGGGGTAGGGGTAGCATTAATTTAAAAGCAACTGTTTGTCATGGTTGGTGCTAAGCCTTTTAGCTATATTATTTAGTTATATTATTAACATAGCCTTTTAAAACTATATTACTTGCCCATTCTAAGAGAGACGTGTTCAGTACCACCAATTTACGAAGGAGGAACTGAAGCTCTGTATGTTAACAAAAGTTCCATAGCTACTAAGTGGCAGAATTTGTATTCAGATAAAAATTCATGTGTCTCCACTAAGTGGCAGAATTGGTATTCAGATAAAAATTCATATATCTCCAAGACCATGTTCTTTTTAATGGACTAGGCAACGTGCCCCAAAATGAGGATTTGAGAGTTCTGAGAAAACAATCCAATTCCTATATCAAGGCGTGTAGGCATCATTTTGTAAATCACCATTATATTCATATAAAAGTAATTATAAATTTTCATCCATGAGAACTTCACTGTATAGAGCCAGTTCGAGGCATCTGAAAATTGCTTAGAGGTTAGTTGAAGGAATCATCCTAACTTTCTACACTTCCCTTGCCTGACAAAAAAGAGTAGATTTCCTGATTTCTGTTTTCTCTGTCTTTTATTTCCCCCTCTCTCTCATATACGCACACAAAGAAACAACTAAAGCTTTTATATTAAATAATTCACATTTTTTCATCTTTCAAAATCTAAGATAAGTAGGAATATTACTTTTTTCACTAGTAATGTAAAAGCAAAATCTTTGTATAGGGATTAAATATAATATTAATGGTTTATATTTATATAACATTTATTACAAGAGCTTTCATATCCCTTGTTTCATTTGATCCTCACAAAATTCTTTGTACAATACATATAGCTATTCTAATCTAATCGCCATAGTAATCCATGTACACAGAGTAAATATTGAAGTGCACATTATGTGCAAGCTGGACCCTGTCAGCAATATCCTTTTTCAATTGATGAGTCAAAACATTTTTAAAGAGCCAAATTTGGGGATTAGCATTTGTTCCTCTCAGCACTTCCATAGCTTATTCCTTTATCCCCTTATGTTTTCATTGTTTGTAAACTCTTTGGAGGCCCCAGTAGGTAGTAACCATGAGGGTAAAGGCAAATGCCTGGTCTTATTTCTGGCAATTGCATTCTGCCTGAACCTGCTGCCTCCAGTCTTCTCTTCTGCATTCTATCTTTCACTTGGCTGGTTTAGTTTCAACGATTCGTTTGCACTTCCTAGGAATCTAACATGGCTTTGTATTAACTACAAAACAAAGTCTAAAACCCATAGCATTGACTCTAGGCCTTTGTCAGTCTCCCTACTATCTACCTTTCTGGCCTTGCCTCTGGCTAGTGCTCCTCACATGCTCCAGACATGCTTGGTTTCTCTCCTTTCAAGAAAAGTCTATGCACTCCCATATCCATACTCCTCAATTTCCACCATTTTGAAATGTCTTTGCTTCTCATTCTATCCATCAAAGACCTACATAAAATACAAATATCTCTTCTGGGAGTTTCTCAATATTCTTCAAGTCAGAATTTGCCATGTTATCTGTCCTACATTTATTTACACTTCCTTTACAGCACTTGTCAAAATGACTTGTAATTTGATTAACTGGAAATCAATCTCTATACTTACTATGGCTTCTAAGTCTTTGCATAATATGATCCCTGTCAATCTCTTCACCTCATTTCATTATCTTTTGTCCAACTCACTTGCCTTACAAGTCAGGAGATTCCTCAAGCCTTGACCATTTCTCTGTCTCTTTGCTAGTCTTTCTGGCTCTACCACTCACTATGTCTGTGACCTTGATAAAGTTATTTAAACTTCTGGTGTCTTCATTTTCCCCTTTGTAACATGTACAAAAACAGCTGACACTAAATATGATTTAATCAAATGATTTTTTTATGTGGAAATTTTACATATAAATAGATTTATAAAGATCATTTCCATGACTAGGAAGTTTTTGTCAGATATTAATTAAATTAAAATAATAAAATTTGATTTGATTATTGCATCTTAAAATTTCTGAAAATTATTTTAGATTATATATATGTAATTGTGCAAAGTGTACCTTTTTATATTTACTTTTAAAATGTAACTTAAAACTTTTTTTCCACAGCTTACGGTTTTGCCTAAGCAGAAAATATGAAGACACTTATACTTGGACAATTGAGCAGTTACTCCTCCCTGTCAGGAACATGACGAGTGATGAAATAGATGGCTAAGGATTGACAGGACCCTGGTTTTTGTATGTCATCAGACATTTATCTCACCATTAGGTAAACCATGAGTGAAAACAAAAGAATTTCCCATCTGTCATGTGGTCATGCACTAAGCTTCTTACAGCTGTGCACAGTTAATTTGGTTTGATTCATAACCTTAATTACTTAACTTGTTATATTTTACAGAAAAGACAATAATAATAATCTTCCTTGTCATGAAATCTTTCGTCAGTGAGCATTATAGTCTCAGCAGATGTGCAAGGCTATGACCTAGATGAGTAAAATTTATGCTATTTCTACTGGCTTTCAAATTATTTCATTTAATGCTCACTGGAAGAAGATTATTTAAAAGGTTGCAATTAAGAAATTCTCATTCAAGTGTGTCTAATGGATGCTTCTCATGATCTGTTTCAAATAGTGGTAAAACTTCCAATTTAAGAAGAAATACTGGTCCTGCCCATTTGCTAACAAAATTACTATAAAATTTAATAAATATTAGAAAATATTTTTTTAATATCAGTATAAATAATAAATAAATATAAAGTAAATCAGTAAAATAATAAAATAAATACAATTGTAAAATAAAATATAACATTTTTTTCCTTAAGGAGAACTGTAAATGAGAACTGGCGGTTTGGTAACTATATCAGCAATCACTTACACTTGATGTTTTCAAACAATCTTTCTGTGTTTATAATCAATTAATACACATTTATAAAATAATTAATAAACATTAATATAATGCTACTAGCTATTAATGACTTTCTATATTCCGGGCACTGCACCAGGAGAGGCTTCTAAAATAATTTAATAATTTCTATTGAAAATTGGAAACGGAGGTTCAAAGGTGGTAAATAACTCAACCCAGTTTTACAGGATGATCTAGTCAAAGAGCTGGAATTCAAACCAAGACCTGTCTTATTCCTAAGGCCACATTCTTTCTATTGCACTACTTGGACCTTAGGATTGCTTACTATAAATGTAAAAACCGTTTGGATACAATCTATGTGAAATTATGTTGTTTACATTTAATTTCAAAATTTCATTTGAAAACTTTACTTCCCTTTGATTAGAAGGCCTGGTCATATTATAAATTATTGAATATGATTAAAATTTAAAAATTAATGTCAAAATTGTTTTCTGAGCCTTGTTAGTATAAAAAAGTTAAGTGCTTTTTTCTTCTACTATAATATTACTCCTTGAGCTTCTTATTCATTCCTAATCCTAGGTACTAATTCAATTAATGTATGTCATACAAATTAGAATGCATGAACAGAAAAAAAGGAAAAAATATTTAAAAATATAAAGACAGAAATTTTAAGGGATTGACTGCACAACTATTATTTTTCTTGAGTGAAAGGTCATTATTTAGGAGATCAAAAAAAAATGATCCAAACCTAAAAAATTGTTTAAATCTCTTTATTCAGTGACTTGTCTCACTTTGACTATCCATATCATTACACCAGAATGCCATGTGACTTCCTTTATACTGTGTAAAATTTTAAGTACAATATTAGTTTCTAGCTTATAGGTAATCTTTAAAAATAAGTCAACTATGCTAATGAAAACTAGTGTATGTAGTGTTCTCTTTTTAATAAGGTAAGACATTATTTTCCTTAAAAATAAACTTTAGCTCTTATGTTGAATGGCCTAGGAAGACTTCATTGAGCATCTTTAGGCAGCAGAGTCATCAAGTGGAATCAGAAAAGGAAATGTATATCAATTGTACAGGATGTAATCTGCTTATGGAATGACAGGCAGATATATGTCATGCTGGTTTTCCTTAACTGTGTCTATACCCTTTTAAATAGCTCCTTCCACAACTTTTCTCATTCTTTGTTTCCTTTTGAGAGTCAGATGGACACAAAGACCAATAAATAAATTAATGTAAAATGTGATTCTCACTATTTATTCATGCAGTTTTTTTATAGAGTGATTAAATGTGAAATAATACATACAGAAATAGTAAAACAGTTGCATAACTTACGTCCCTTATCAAATAGCAGAAAGTGAAATGTTTTGAGGGTCACCAAGAGACTTTGCTCCAAATCCACAAATAGAAGGGTGACTGAGCCCCTTAGTTCCCATATTCACAATTTAAGAAGAATAATTTCACAGTTTGTAGGTTGACTATCAGAGTGTTCCAAGATAAGCAGCAAAAATTTCCATTGTACCCCAATAAGTCTAAGGGATCTTTTATTGTTGTTTCACACAGGGGTAAATACATACATCATATCTCATCATGCACCTGTCCTGTATGCTTGGCCAGACCAGATAAAAATAGGCATGCTTTCTTTTTAATATGTTTTGTCACAGCCTCTCCAATTTCTGGCATTCCATAAAGGTATTATTTTCATCGTCATCAACTCATTACATCAATGCTTCTTTACTAGTTCTTTCTTAGAAACAATTTGAGGTAAGAGATTCAGATTTGTTATAATTCTGCTACTGCATTTAAAGATATATAATCTAATATATATATTTTTGTCCCTCTTACAAAACTAATATAAATCAATATTGGATGTCTAGGGGATTCATTTTTATTTAAAAAACATGCATGAATTAATCAAATTTGAAAAATATAGCAATACTAGTATAATGGAGCAAACACATTCTCTGGAAATAGACATATCTGGGCTAAAATTATTACTTTCACTTAATTTGAGCAAGTTAATTTTTTTGTTTGGAACAATGTTGCCTAGTTTGTAGAGTTTCTATGGGGAAGAAAATGCCTTATGGAAGTTTATAGCATTCAGTAGGCGAACAATTTTTGACCATTATTACCACTACTATTATTTTGCAATTTAAGTCTTCATATTAGGAGAAGATAAAGAACAAGAAAACCTTAATTCGTGGGTTAGAGACATCAGGTGATCATTGAAATATCACAATGAGCTCCACTTCCTAGGTTGACAAGGCAGGGTGGATATTAAAGCATAGTTGACAGCAAGTAATATATATCTCTAATCTCTACAGGCATTTTGGATAGAGTCTAGTGAATATTAGACTCAGGCTAGCAGATAGTGCTGGTGGCTTCCATGGGTACTCTGGCTTCAAAAAATATCCATGTCATACACAAACATTGCTAATTTCTCTTAAATTTTCTTCCTATTCACCATACATTTTTCTGCCTTTCTATGTCTACTAAAGAATAAAATAGGTCAAATAATGTGCTCGTAAACCAACTTTTAAAAGGTAAAACAAAACCAAAAACATGGTATGCATTTGCCAATTTTTGTGATATAAATATTCCCACCATTACCTATTTCAAGCTACGAAATGCTTAGCAACAAGACTACAAAATTTCTGCATGCTTAACAATGGGCTGTCTCAGCTGGGATAAGCCAGCTCCAGCATACAACTGTTTCAAACTATTAGCTGAAAACAAAGTTCCAAGAGTATTTGGTTGTAAATTATCTTATGAGGTGTATGTAGTAAGGGTTTGGTCTTTGACAAGTCAAATCAGCCTTGGGAAAGTAATGTGCCTGTGCAATGAGCATAATAGAAGAAAAAACACATGAGATTACAAAGACACAAGTCTCTGGTGTGTCTAAGCAGCCATAATATCCGCAGGATTCATCTTTAATGTCCAAATTAAGTGAAAAGCACTGAAAAATTCCAGTTTTGTCACTCTACGAAGCTCTTAAATTTTTTTTAGTTCTTCACTGATTGTTTAAAACCTTTTCATTACTGATTTGAGTCATGAAATATGAATGGTTGAAATGATGAAAATATTGGACAGAGTTATTTATAGACCTTCTCCTTCCTAGTCTTCTGCTTATACACTGTTTTTGTTGAAATTAGAGTAAAAAATATAGTTATAAATTTTGATGATTTAAATCTACCTTTCTTTCATTTTGTCAAAGTAGACATTAGTTCTGGAATTTTTATTATGGGCTCAATTTGCTACATGCAGATAGCTTCAGGAATTTTGATTCATAATTCCTTGGGGATCACATTTGCAGGAAATGGTGTCTAGCCAGTTACCTCATTGTCTCTTTAGCCAATCTGGACTCAAATTGGAAGGGTTTAATTCAGTTCATGAAACATGGCTTAATGTCTTCTCTACCTGCCCTGAGAAAGACCTCCGAATAATCAGGTATGGGTTCAAAGACTAAGGTGAATCAGAAGACAATATACAACAGTTTTGTTTATTTTATTTAATTTAGGGTTGGGCTTATTTATCATTAGCTTATTTAACTAAGTTATTCTACACTTAAGATAAAAGGATTTCTTTCTATTCTCCTTCCTAAGTTTCAAGGTATTATTTTACTTATTCTAATGTCTATAAGTGCATGCCAAATATTGACATATTTAAGGAATATATTATGTAAAATTTCCCTGTAGCTATGTTAGTGACTTTCACTGTATACTAATGAAAACATATTTTGCTCACGACAATACTTTTTTTTACAAATTAAAAAGCGCTGATAAACTCTTGTTTTTAGTCAGTATTTTGTAACCTGGATTCCATAGATGGGTTTTACAGGATCTAAAATTGAATATAAAATTGTGTACACACATGTATATATGTATGTGTTGTTCTGGAGAGAGGAGCCATAAGCTTTCATCAGATTCTAACATGGTTCATGAACCTCCCCTCCTCCTGATTATGAACTATCACATACCTTTCTGATAACATATGGCATTGGTCTTTGATTTATCAAGTACCATATTTGGCACTGTAAAAGATGCAAAGATCTTTATTGAATGCTTTCAGTAGATTACAGTTTATGGGATGCTCTAATTTTTTTCTAAAGAACATAGAATGAAGTTTTGCTTTAAAAATCTGCATTTATAATGAATTTCATGCTGAAAGGGTCTCCTATAATATTTGCAATGTAACTGAATTCATTCTTAATTACTTTGAACTTTTTATCATTAGGCCTTTTTGTTCCTCTAAAATTCATAGACATTGTTAGCAATCTGGCTTTAAGAATGTTCTATTTCTGAAATAGGCTTTTATAGTTACATTTTAGAAGCAGATAAAATTCTGGCATTATATTCTAACCACTTAGAAATGTTTTTAAGTTTTCATATCTCATCCAATATTCTAAATAGAAAGATCTGCTTTATATTAATAATAATAAAATATATAGTCTATAATAATAATGGCTAGGTCCTAAGAGAAATTCTCTTTCCCATGATATATCATAATATATATATACTAATGCACAAACTTTAAATACAATAGATGGTGAATTCTATTAATTATGTATATTTTAGATGTAGCAGTTCATCTTCACATAAAGTACTATTGCCTTGGTTTAGAGCCTAAGTCTTTCATCTGGATTATTAAAACAAGCTCCTAGCTGGTTTTGTGAGCACTTTATCTGCATCCACCAATCTTCCTTTCATATTTTCCCATCCTTAGTCTAAAATCATTCATACTTAGAAATATCTGATACCGTCACCCTCTCTTGTAATCTTTCTTTAGATCCTCTCTGATTGGAAGACAAAGTCCATCTTCCTTAGGACATTGTACAGATATCTTCAAATTTACGCTGTAATAATCCTCCACTTTCTGAACATGAATGTTTATTATTTAAACCAGTTACAGTTTTACATTCCACCATTTATACTAAGAAGGATTTTCTCTGACTTTCTGAACTTTGTTCACCAATACCTGGCACAAGGTTTGACCACACAGTTGGGAAATAGACAGATAGTTGGAAATGCAGGTGACCTTTATAACATACTGATATGGTTTGGCTGTGTCCCCACCCAAATCTCAACTTCATATGTTTTGTATCTCCCAGAATTCCCACATGTTGTGGGAAGGAGCCGGGGGGGGTAAATTGAATCTTGGGGTCTGGTCTTTCCCATACTCTTCTCCTGATAGTGAATAAGTCTCACAAAATCTGATGGGTTTATCAGGGGTTTCCACTTTCGCTTCTTCCTTGTTTTCTCTTGCCACTGCCATGTAAGAAGTGGCCATGACTCTGAGGCCTCCCCAGTCATGTGGAACTGTAAGTCCAATTAAAACTCTTTTTCTTCCCAGTCTAGGGTATGTCTTTATCAGCAGCATGGAAACGGACTAATAGAGTAAATCGGTACCACTAGAGTAGGGCATTGCTGATAAATACCCGAAAATGTGGAAGCGACTTTCGAAGTGGGTAATAGGGCAGAGGTTGGAAGAGTTGGGAGGGCTCAGAAGAAGACAGGTAAATGTGGGAAGGTTTGGAACTTCATAGAGACTTGTTGAATGGCTTTGCCCAAAATGCTGATAGTGATATGGACAATAAGGTTCAGGCTGAGGTGGTCTCAGATGGAGATAAGGAACTTGTTGGTAAATGGAGTAAAGGTGACTCTTGTTATGTTTTAGCAAAGAGACTGGTGTCATTTTGCCCCTGCCCTAGTGATTTGTGGAACTTTGAACTTGAGAAAGATGATTTAGGGTATAAGGCAGAAGAAATTTCTAAGCAGAAAAGCATCCAAGGGGTGACTTGGATACTGTTAAAGGCATTCAGTTTTATAAGGGAAGCAGAGCATAAAAGTTTGGAAAATTTGCAGCCTGACTATGTCATGGAAAAGAAAATTCCATTTTCTGGGGAGAGATTCAAGCTGGCTGCAGAAATTTGCATAAGTAGCAAGGAGCCTAATGTTAACCTCCAAGGCCAAGGGGAAAAAAGCTCCAGGCCTTGTTGGAGACTTTCACAGCAGCCCCTCCCATCACAGGCCAGGAGGCCCAGGAAGAAAATGTGGTTTTGTGGGCTGTGCCCAGGAATCCTGTGCTGTGTGCAGCCTAGGGATCCGGTGCCCTGTGTCCCAGCTGCTGCAACCATGGCGGAAAGGGGTCAACATACAGCTCGGACTGTGGCTTCAGTGGGTGGAAGCTCCAAGCCTTGGCAGCTTTCACCTGTTGTTGAGCCTGCAGGTACACAGAAGTCAAAAACTGAGATTTGAGAACCTCTGCCTAGATTTCAGCAAACGTATGGAAATGCCTGGATGCCTAGGCAAAAGTTTGCTGCAGGGGGCGGAGCAAGATGGCCGAATAGGAACAGCTGCAGTCTCCAACTCCCAGCGCGAAGGACACAGAAGACCGGTGATTTCTGCATTTTGAACTGAGGTA
>NW_012121154.1:5546876-5624259 GCF_000951035.1 Colobus angolensis palliatus | reverse complement strand
CACCAACATTGCACAAGTATACATATGTAACAAACCTGCACGTTATGCACATGTACCCTAGAACTTAAAGTATAATAAAAAAAAAAAAAAAAAAGTTTGCTGCAGTGGCAGGACCCTCATGGAGAACCTCTGCTAAGGCAGTGCAGAAGGGAAATGTGGAGTCAGAGCCCCCACACAGAGTCTTTGCTGGGGCACTGCCTAGTGGAGCTTTGAGAAGAGGGCCACCATCCTCCAGGCCCCAGAATGTTAGATCCACAGACAACTTGCACTGTGCACCTGGAAAAGGCAGACACTCAATACCAGCCGGTGAAAACAGCCAGGAGGGAGGCTGTACCCAGCAAAGTCACAGGGGTGGAGCTGCCAAAGACCATGAGAACCCACCTCTTGGATCAGTATGACTTGGATGTGAGACCTGGAGTCAAAGGAGATCATTTTGGAGCTTTAAATTTGACTGCCCCAAGGCCGGGCGCAGTGGCTCACGCCTGTAATCCCAGCACTTTGGGAGGTCGAGGCAGGCGGATCATGAGGTCAGGAGATCGAGATCACCCTGGCTAACATGGTGAAGCCCCGTCTCTACTAAAAATACAAAAAATTAGCCCGGCGTGGTGGTGGACGCCTGTAGTCCCAGCTACTCGGGAGGCTGAGGCAGGAGAATGGCGTGAACTCAGGAGGCGGAGCTTGCAGTGAGCCCAGATGGCATCACTGCAGTCCAGCCTGGGCAACAGAGTGAGACTCTGTTCCCCCTCCAAAAAAAAAAAAAAAAAAAAAAAAATGGACTGCCCCATTGGATTTCGGACTTGGATGGGACCTGTAACTGCTTTCTTTTGGCCAATTTCTCCTATGTGGAATGGCTGTATTTACCCAGCACCTATACCCCCATTATATCTAGGAAGTAACTAGCTTGCTTTTGATTTTACAGGCTCATAGGTTGAAAGGGACTTGCTTTGTCTCAGATGAGACTTTGGACTATGGAATTTTGGGTTAATGCTGAAATGAGCTAAGACTTTAGGGGACAGTTGGGAAGGCATGATTGGTTTTGAAATGTGAAGAGATGAGATTTGGTGGGTCCAGGGGCAGAATAATATGGTTTGGCTCTGTTGCCACCCAAATTTCAACTTGAATTGTATCTTCCAGAATTCCCACTTGTTGTGGGAGGAGCCCAGGGGGAGGTAATTGAATCATGGGGCCTGGTCTTTCCTGTGCTATTCTTGCGATAGTGAATAAGTCTCACGATATCTGATGGGTTTATCAGGGGCTTCTGCTTTTGCCGCCCACACGTAAGAAGTGCCTTTCACCTCCCGCCATGATTCTGAGACCTCCACAGCCACGTGGAACTGTAAGTCCAATTAAACCTCTTTTTCTTCCCACTCTCTGGTATGTCTTTATCGGCAGCATGAAAACAGACTAATACACATACCCAAATATAAATAATGGCTAGTCAGTGCTGCATTTAACAAATGTTTAGAAATATTAGTTTTTTAAAGGCTATCATAAAATATACAGGTGTGTTTGTATGTTTATTTACTCTCAAGCAAATGTAAGTGATAACCTATCTGCATATCATTTTCCCTTCTTACACAATGAATTAGTTGAAACACAGAATTTCTAAGGTTACTTCTGGTTTGGTTACACTTTTTGCACATATGTCTCCCTGCAGAGATGTGTGTATTATATTAGTACACATATAAATATAAAAGCTGATACTCGTTATGGAGAAAAGAGGGACCATTTGCTACAGTCTGTGGCAATAAATTCATAAGTCACAGGTTGGTAATTATTTGAGGACAGTATTAATTGGTTTGCCTCTTTTAGCAAGCCTAATGTAGATTACCAAAGGAAGTACATAGATTAGAATACCCCTTAGCTCAACTACAAATTTTAAAATCCTTTCCCATCTTGCTGCAAAATTTGTCTGTCTATTACGTTTTATTACAATGTCTTCTGCTTTGCTAGATTTAGCTTTACTAATTGGGAAACTGAATGGTGGAAAACCACGTGTTAACAAAAATTAGGAGCTTTTTTTTCCTCAATGATACAGGCTAAATATGATCTCTCCCAAAGGAGCAAGATTTTAGCGGAGAAAATTGACTCAGAATTAAAGAGGTGAGGTTCATGTTGAGCCAGAAATGAAAAACAACACTTTTTAACTGTTTGAAATTCTACCATAATACCTTACAATATCACTAACAATATAACTTAGTCGTAGGCAATATTTACCTGACTTATCAAACCATTTTAATATATATTTGTGGAATATGAAAGAAAGTTCTATTGTCATATGCCATGGAGTGGGGAGAGGGACTCAGAAGCAATTTGCTGATGACCAGGAGAATATTCATGATTTAAATAATAAATTATAGAGGTTAACTGTATAAAATATATGACTAAAAGCTCTAAAGCAGATAACAAAGTTTTAATGAAGCACTAAATAAGTGAGAGCATTTTATCTGTGAGGGTAATCTGAGGAGCACTTTGCCATGTTAAATACTAATAGTTTAACAAAATTCATGGGCATCTCAGATTATTTTCCTTTCCATTATTTTACAACTACTTTATATGATACTTAACACATACACAAAAGTATAAAAATATTACAATAATCCACCAGGTACCCATCATACAATAGCAATAATTGTCAATGCATACTGTTTTATTTAATTTTTTTTCTTTCTTACTCCTCTCCACCCCAAATTATTTTAATCCAAAAGTTAGACATCCTATCCTTTCATCTACAAGAAGTTCTTCATTCTAAAGTATTCAATTTTCTCAATTTTTTCTTATTCTAGTTTTGTTTTGTCTTATTTATGAAATCTTTCCCTATTACAAAGTTAATAAGGTAGTCTCTTAAATTCTTTCTAAAGTATAGTTATTTATTATTGCCATTTTATGTCTATAATGCATTTAGACTTGATTTACAGGGGATTGTTTCTACTCTGTCTATATGCATATCAGTAGCCCAGTATAATTTCTTGAAACTCTCATCCTTTTACCATTGCCTTGTAGTTTCATTCTGACAAACATCGTATGACCACATGAACATTTACAAAATTGGATCATATATCAGACTGTAAAGTAATTCCCTATCTATTTCAGTTGACTGAAGTCATGAAGGTTATAATCTCTCATCCTAAATAATTATACTACAAATTGAAACAGATAACTAGAAAATTCTCCATATCTTTAGAAGTTAAAGGAATAGAGAATATTTTGGAGTGAATGAATAAAAATACTATGAGATCCAGTTAAAGACAAATTGAAAGCTTATATATTTGACCTAAATATATTTTTTGCTGGGTATAGAATTCTAGGTGGAGTTATTTTCTTTTGGTTACTCGAACATTTCAATTTTTCTAGCTTCCATTATTTTTATTATAAAGTCAGCTGTCTTGTGAACACTCATTTGAAGGAAATCTTTCTTTTTTTTCACAACTGATTTTAATATTTCTTGTTATATTTGGATTTTATGTAGATTTTCCATGTTCTATTTAAGTATAAATTTCTTTTCATTTTTTCCTCTAGGGAATCATGAGACTTCTTCAATTTACTATCTTTAATCAATTTTGAAAATATTTAGACACTGCTTCTTTTCCTCTCCCTGTCTCATCTCTCAAGTTAAAATAAACCAGCTCTTCTCTTTCTCATTTTTATGTCCTCCCTCTCCCTTAGTAATTCCCATCATTTTTGTCTTTCCATATCTCATTCTAGATAGTTTCTTCTGACATATCTTCAGTTCTTAATTGTCTCTTTGGCTGTTTCTAATCAGCCATTAAATCCATCTGTCAAGTTGTAATCTGTTATTGTATTTCAATTTCTAGATATATTTGAACTATTTTAACATATTCTATTACCTCTATAGTCTCCAACACCCTAACCAAATTTCAAACTTGGTTTACATTTTATGAGCTTAATAATAATTGAGTTTATATTTGATAATTCATTACTTATAGCTACTGTGTTTCTGCTTTTTGTGGTTCTGTTGCTTCTCAATTGGTTATAGTATCTTATCTTCTCATATGCCTGGCTATATTTAATCATGAGGTGTGTCAATTGGATTGAAAAATGATTAGACTAATTGGAAGGCTAGATTACTGTTACTGTGTCACAGGGAAAATTTTAATTTGCTTCTTTGAGACACTTGGTAGAATGACCAGTCCTATACCACCCCAATCAATTTTTTTCCCTGTGGATCAGGAATATTCAAATTTGTATTACAGTGATTCTGTATAAATAATGCAAAACTTCTTGACTCTTAAGTCAAGCAATGGGAAGACTTTTCTGTAACTTCTTAAATAAATGTGTTATGGACAAAATGTTTGTGTTCCCTCAAAATTAACATGTTGAAATCCTTACCCCTCAATATGATGGTATCAGGAGGTGGGACATTTTTGAGGTGAATAGGTCACGAGGGTGGGGCCCTCGTGAATGACATTAGAGTCCTTATAAAAAAGACCCCAGAGAGTTGTCTATCCCTCTTTCCACTGTATGGGAACATAGTGAGAAGACAGCCATCTATGAACTAGAAAAAGCACTAAATGTGCTGATACCTTAACATTGGACTTCCCAGCTTCCGGAACCATGAGAAATATGTGTCTGTTGTTTATACCACCCAGTCTATGGCATTTTTTAAAAGCAGCTTGAACTGACTCAGCCAAAGTATATATCTTGTTTTCCCGTCAGACCACATATTTTTCAAAAAAACAAGCTTGTTAAATATTTTATGAGCTCAATATGGTGTTATTTACATTAAAAACTTTTATAAGTTCTAATTTAAATAGAGAAAAGTACAGTGTGATGAGACTCAACAAAATTACTAAGAATTCTAAACTAAATCTTGAAAAGGCCCATAAAAATGATTAACATTGATGTATTTACTTTGATTCAAAATTAGTGTTTAACGGCCTCAATAATTTCTCCTTACATTGATGAGGAGAATCCAAATGTATTAAAATAACTGTTTTATTGATGTCTTTCATTGCCAAAACACAAGGTTAACTCCTGTGAGAGTTTCCAGGCACTTTCTATGTTTATGACTAATTCAGATGACTTTAGAATTATATTTCATCACTAAGTACTTACTGTAGTTGTAGTTGTTTTTGTGGAAGAAGTTGGCTGTGTTGTGGTCCAGGGAAGGACATGAATTATGACTGTTGTAGTGGCTGACAGCTGACTAGGCTTATTCCCACCTAATTCATCAGTGACTTCAATAAGTAGCTGGAAAGTGACAGGGCTCTGAACCCCTTGAAATACATCATACTGGAAATTCTGCGTGATGGCCAGAGAAGGAGGATCACCGCCTAGTCTCCAAAGTGTGAATTGATTATTTGTATTTCCTGAGAATGATTAGGTAATAAAAAGGAAATAAAATTACATTATGTATTGTGATTTATAGTGTCTTACATTTTTATTTTAAAATATGTTTCACAATATATTTCCAATGGTTACAAAATATCTCATATGAGTACCTTCTAAAACAGCAGAGAAATAACATTTTTGAAATTACACGTCTTACCTCCTACAATTGTATAGCTCAGATGTTCCTGTGGAGAATCTTTGTCTGAACAGTGGAGCTGAATGAAAGGACTCTTAACAGTGGAATAAATTTGAGTTTCCAAATGTGGTGGATTGCATACAGGAGGCTCATCATTTATATTCTATAAAACATAAATATATTCTATTTCAGGTTATGTCTTAACAATCTTGCTGTATTTCATAAATGATTTGCCTAATTTTTAGATGCATTATTTTCAGCTTTATAACTGCTCATTATTGCTCATCACTTACCATTCATCTTGAATAATCTATTTTAGTGTTTCATCACAGATACTTTCTAGTTTGGGGTTACTGAGAAGTAAATTCTACATCTTATTTTTAATTTTATGAATGAGGAATTAATTTTTATTTAATAGAAGTCTGTTTCCTATGTAATAAGGCTAGGACAGATAATCATGACATTCATGAGATTATTGAATTTTAAAGTTAGATTGGAAACTCAATGGTACAGACATTATTCATCTTTTAATTATTATAGACAATATTAATAATTTCCCTTTATTCCAGAAGATATATGACATCAAGTCTCTTAAATAATACCTCAGGAGCACTCACCACCTAAAAGGGAGCATATTTCACTATTAGACAATCTTGTTTGTTAGAAACATTCACTTTTAATGATTTCAAGTACTTTTTTTTTGCATGTAAACTCAGGATAGATTCTGTTGTAAAGAAATTCACAATCTAGTAGATCATGTAACTTGTTTCAAACATGCTGATGATTTCAGCAATTAGATTGACAGGGGAATTATATTATCTTTGGGAATGTTTAAATTATTTGACTCTAGATTATAGAGTCAAAGAGCCTAAGCTTTGACTTTGATACAAACTGTCTGATAAGCTACTTGCCACTGTCTTTCTTCCTCCCTGTAACGGACATTGCTAGTCTATTAAAGTAACTGTTTCATTGATATCTGTCATTGCCAAAACACATGGATAACTCCGTGAGAGTTCCCAAGCATTTTTATGTTTACAACTAATTCAGACTATCTAGAATTATGGTTCATTCCTAAATTCTTACGGTAGTTATGTCTCCTGAAGAATATACACAGTCTCAGAGTTATTTTCAAAGAATACTCAAGGAAGACACTACTAATTTTTCAGAATGAAACGTAAAAGCAATCCAATTTATGCCCTTGATTTAAGAAAATGAAATACCTACTTCAACTTATACTTTCCTTATTTTCCTTAGTAATACTTGAGCATCTTCCTCCTCTTTGAACAGTTAGTTTCTTAGAAGCCCACCTGAGAGTGCAGAGCAAATTCCACTATATTTTTCTCTCCACTGCAGATGCAGCTTGGTTTGCTGGATTGTCTGCTGGAGGCCATAAAGGACACTTGCTAATATTTAAACTCAATTTCACTATTGAAGTACTGATTCCTTTAAAATTAAGGCATTGCTAACCATATTTCCCAGGAAATGACACATCATTAGTCTCCCTCTCTCCTTCCAAGTATAGCTTAAAAAAGGGAAAGATAGCATCTGTTCATTCACAATATTTTTCACAGCTGCTGTAGTAATAGTACATAATAATAAAACAACTAATAATTATTGAATATCTACCTACATTAATACATATACCACACAATAACCCCATGTAAAATATACTGTAATAGAAAGTGAAAACAGGCAAAATAAAATGTTCAAGCTCAATATAAATAATCTGAGAGAACCTGAACTCAAAACATGTAACTCCACGGTCCAAATTTTAACCAGTGTGCCATACTGCCTCTCTACTTAATATTGCTGTCTATTTCACCATTATCAGAGTTTAAACTATTACCAAATGTTCTGCTTCTGTTATGTGCTCTCAGAAAAAGTCTCTTTTATATCTTAAAAGATATTCTGAATTGTGTCAATTCATTGAAAGAGGGGCATTTCTCAATCTTTTAAATCATAGATCAGTTTCCATGCTCTCAAAGCTGTTTCACATCTAACAAACTATGGTTTTTCTGTTTTATAATTTATGTTTAATTTTTTTTTTTTGAGACAGAGTCTTACTCTGCCATCCAGGCTGGAGTGCAGTGGTGTGACCACGGCTTACTGCAATCTGGACCTCCTGGGCTCAAGTTGTTCTCCCCCCTCAGCCTCCCAAGCAGCTGGCAGCATGCTGTATACTCAATCAATTAAAAAAGCTAAAATTTGTAGAGGTGAGGTCTATATTGCCCAGGCTAGTCTTGTACTCCTAGGCTCAAGTGATCCACCTCCCTTGGTCTTCCAAAGTCCTGGGATTACAGGCATGAGTCGCCATGCCAGGCCATAAGCGTACATTTTAAATAAAATTCTAAACACTTTCCCCTTGCTGATCAAATATTTCTTAAATCAACCAGCCATACTTATAACATTTTAAACTGAAATGTTGGTTATAAAACACTTTCAAATCAAACACAGGTATCTAGGTTTGTCTATGAAAAGAAAAATTATTGCCCAGTATTTAAACTTTCATTTCTTCCTATTTGTTTCTTTCCATTTTATAAGAAAGGAAAAATATGTACATATATCTTTCAAGAAAATGCCTGTATAAAACCAGATATAGAAAAGTTATTGAAGGCACAAACAGAAAAACGTTGCAGAAATCAATGATCAACAGCTATAAGAAGATGTAGGTGGAAGTTATTGTTAAAATACATTTGTTTATTGTATGATCTTATACTGATTTTCCCTGGAGTAAAATAAAAATTTCAGAAACACTGTTTTCCTTTGAGTTAGAGAAAGTTTCCTATTAATATGAACACACACTGAAATCCACTCCACTACTTAAATAACTCTCATGTCCTATAACACTGTTATTTAATTTTATATTATCCTTAAGATCCCCCTCCCCCTTAAGAAAATGTATGTCTTCCATGTAAGGAATGCTTAGTAACCTTTTTTGGAGTAAGCTGAGAGTTCTTCAGGGAACTATTTTTTTTTTGATCTTATGATGTGATCTACGCAGCTCTCTTGCTTTGCAGAGTGTGAGTGCTAAGTTATAGAGTTTTATGCTATAGATACGTTCATACAAACTACAGATACATTTCACATACACACACACACACACCTATCTAATGGCTGAGATCCTATCATTACAGAATAATCAGGCTGTTTTAAATCCTCAAAACTGGACATTGGCAGAGTTCCTCACCTCTACAACTTGGCATGATGTGTCTCTTCACAGAAAATTCATTTTACCACTTATTTGCCCACTGGACTTACTCATTCCTTTACCTTTTCCTCTCTCCTCAAGTATTCATTTGTGAAATAAGGCAGATATACTGTATTAGTAAATACTACTGTTTGGAATATGCAGCAGGTCTTCCATAAACAATATATAAGACAATACATTATTTCAATTTCAATTGTCTCACACTAAAAGGTCATAGAATAGCACTTATGACCTCTAATGGCTTTATTACAGAGATTCTAGCATAATACCATCACTGTAAGCATAGTGTCAACTTATAAAGAAGCAATGAGAATTGTTTAAGAACAAGCACTTTATGGTTATAAGAACAAGAATTATTAAATGGGAAGAGCATGAGTTAATTAATTGAATTGAAAATTATCCATGGATTTTCTTATGAAGCTTGTTACCTTTAAAACTGAATCCATATCAATACTATGCAGACATAAAAAAGAATGAGTTCATGTCCTTTGCAGGAACACCGTTGTAACTGGAAGCCATCATTCTCAGCAAACTAACACAGGAAGAGAAAACCAAACACCGCACATTCTTACTCATAAGTGGAAGTTGAACAGTGAGAGCACATGGACACAGGGAGGGCAACATCACATACCCAGGCCTGTTGGGGGTTGGGAAGCTAGGGGAGCGAGAGCATTAAGACAAATACCTAATGCATGCAGGGCTTAAAACCTAGATGACGAGTTGATAGATGCAGCAAACCACCATGGCACATGTGTACCTATGTAACGAAACTGCATATTCTGCACATGTATCCCAGACCTTAAAGTAAATTTTTTTAAAAAAGGGAATCCATATCTTTAATGAGGAATCAACGAGCCTAAATAGAGTAAAAACATGATTAAAAAGGATATAGTATAAGGACAATATCCTTAGTGAGAATAATAATATTCATTATCCAGAAATTGTCAAAAGACTTCCAAAAATATTTATATGATTATTTATGGCTTTTATTTATTGGTGGCTTCCAAGTTCATCTCTTGACCTAATTTTCTAGAGCTGTAATTTTTCAACAATCTTTTTGCCATCTCCTCTATATTTTTGGACTCTGAGAACATGTTGGAAGGAAGAATTATTCCTTTTCCAATATCATTATGACTAGCCTTTAAGCTAGTTCTTAACATTAAGCACTAGGAGACTGCCAATCTTGAATTCTCAGTTCTCATTTCTGAGGTGCTGTTTCTATGACATGGGTTTTAATATATTATGCCAGTGTTGCTTGCCAGAATTAATCTTGGCAAAAGACCGTGATTTCTCTAACTGAATCTCCAGTTACAACACAATATAGCACATCCACGTTTCTAAATGTTCCCAATTAAAATATTAGAACTATTGGTCTATGTAAAATTGTTCGATACAAAATCTACGAGAGAGAGAGAAACTAAAGTTTTTTAGGTATTTACAACCTTTAAATAATTGGAATTATTAAACTTCTGGAATGCTCATACTCTATTATTTTGTTACATATATTTATTAAGTGAATTTCAATAACTAAAACAAACAGCCAGTTTATCTGGTACTTTTTAAAAATCTGTTCCCAATTAAAGAGAAATAAATTAAGTTGGAATTATCTTTAATAAGAAAAAGACATTTTAATTTCTATATTGTTATATACTTAGATAATATAAAATTTTAAATATTTATAAATAAAGCTATCTATATTTTCTGTATCTCAATATAGAAATTATAATTTTAACATTATTTCTTATTATGTTCTTCTTGTATTCTGGAGATAGGATAGACCTTTTAAGTGTAAAATTTGTGTCAATTATTAGAATACAAATAAGAAACTTCTGGACAATTTGGATAGCTAAGAGCCATTTCCTTAATATAAATTTCATTTAAATGAATTATTTTACATGAACACTGAGTAAAGTTGAGCCAATTTTTAAATAATAACATGCCAAGTGAAAATGGACACTATATACTGTTTCTTATTACCTAAGAAGAGAAGTAGTCATAAAATTATGAAGCTGAGAACTCACTCTACAAGAGGAAATTAGGAGCCTGAGTACCTGTAAATAAGGCATTCTCTTGCAGAAATGTTTAGAGAAAGTGTGAGATTTTTGTATCTCTTTTAACATGATAGCCAATTATTTGTATGAATATTAATGCCTATCGGGAATTCATGGACAAACAGGTTTATATATTACCCTTAGTGTTTTAAAATTTTGGTTCTCATAGATTAATAGACTAAATGGTGATAATTTTGGCAAAACTCTTTAAATGTAATATTCTTTTTTTATATCACATATAAGTTGGTGACAAGTTCTTGAAGTTTCTATTTTGGTCTCTACCTAAATGTTTACCAACCATAAAAAACAAAATGGAATTCTAAATTTCCCAAATCAGGTAAAATTAGTAAATTTTTTATTTCATAAAATAATCAACTCTATTAAAGAATCCCATTGTATTTCATGTTATTTTTAATTATATTTGACACAAAATCTCTCAAAAACAAACCCATCTTCAAACGTGAAGAATACTTATTATATATTATAAAGATTACAAACACCATCACTTTTAAGTTTATATACTACTAATTTAACATAAAATGATTCTTTACATTCTTGTTAACATAAACTAGTTTGCTTATACTTTTGTTGAAATTAGTACTTAACCTGGGCAACTTCTATTATTTAGAGAGATACAATGTTTTAGTTTTAACTAGAACTTTAATAATCAACATTAGTGTATACCATAGTGGTTAAGCTCAAGGAGCTTGTTTCTATTTGATAAGATAGAACTGGAAACATGAAACAAAAACGATGTGCTAACCCCAATGTTACTGTTAAAGTTCAGAAGACACAGTGATAAAAGATAAGAAACAGTTTATAGAAGACTAACAGGCAGGAACATTCAGAAATTTACTATAATCTCATATAAATATTTTTGGCTTGTTTACATTTTGAATAATCAGATAAAACTCTCTAAATTTAGGATTTTACTATGCATATTTAAGAATAAATGTATATGTAGTTACTAATTAATGTAAACTCAAATTATTTGATTGACTTTGAAAGTTAGAAGAAATTTAGAGATTATCTAGATTAGAAGTCATCAACTGGTCTATACAACAAAATTTGAGGGGCTTTTAAAATGTAGCTACTCAAATCTTTTCTAACTATTCATGTCTTCTTCCCTACTAAATTTATATATATGGAATTAAAGCCTCCTCATTTCCAAACACAGTTCAAGTAAATGTGTTTAACACCGAAAGACGTTTATTTTTCTATTGGCGTTTATGCTTTTGCACCTATAGATGTCTCTATCTTTTGGTATGTATATATGCATAGATATGTATTTATATACGTATCTATGTATAATACCTGTTATATTTAGATATATATTTGTATGTCTATATATGTTTATTTATACTTATACAAATATATATTTGCACATATATAATTGTATGTATTTATAATTGGGTGTGTGTTTGGGGTTATAGATACATATGCACATAGGGGGATACTTGGGGATACCAGAGAATAAAATGCTAATTATAAAAACCTAATTATGTATTTTTAAGACATGGACAGAAGAGTGAGGGAGATGTCTTTGTGTAAAGGCAAGATAAGTGCTTTTTCTTGTTTCAAAACAAATGGAGAACAATATAGTACATTTATTATTCCTATAAATGAGAATAGCTATGATCTCTGGTGAAGAGCATAAGCTGTGACTTGGAAAGGAAGGAGATCCCAGAAGGCATTTCTGGTACAGTGGTGCACAATCAGTCAAACCAAAGAATTCCCAAGTTCCTAAACTGGACAATAGTAGCTTGATTGTTTTTGTTCGTAAATGTAACATGCTCTCTGCTAAATAAAAAAATCATATTGAAATATAATTGCAGTATTACATATGTAAGTAATTGTACATATAATCCATAATATAAAAGTACTGTACATTAATAATGTGTTTGTACACTTTTTAAATATTGTTCTAGAAATTGTGGAAAAACAATACCGTACGGCAATATGCCTGACTCCAAAAAATGAACATTCTAGTTGTGAGATAAAACATTTATATATTAAATCTTTAAAAAATTCAGTATGCTAAATCAATCACCTGAGTGTTTTTAGAGCACAGAAAGAGATAGCAGTTAGAAAAGAATTCTTACAGGAAGTAGGGGAGAAATACAGTACAGAAATTCATCTTCAGCTAGGAAAAAAATACAATGTATTATTCTTTGCTTTGCCATTATAAATGGCCAAATGAGAAATCCTCAAATCCTTTCAATAATTATGTTTCTATTTTAATTTTACTAAATAAATATATGTCCAATTGTTGGTTAATGTAAGATCCAATTTATTTCACATAATTTGAGTATAAGAATTAAGTTAGAGATTATCTAGTCTACTGTTTTTGAATTGTCTGTTCTGGAATTTTCTTAAATTCTTAAAAATTAAAAATACCAGCTTTCCAAGGATTCTAATTTTATAGGCCTATGATGGGTTCTAACAATTTCTGTTCTGAGCAAGCTACTCATCTGATTGTGATGTGCAGGATGTGTAAGGTCACTGTTTCAATGAATTGTCCAATAAATACTAGAAAATATGGCTGAGGATTTGTTGGAAAATTCTAAGTCTTTGCAGTAGAGTTCAAGATGCAAAATGATAGTTATGGATTCCTAAATTGTTCCAATTCCCCAATTAGATTTTTGTTCAAGTATTTCTATTTGTGATATGAATTTTGTATTTGCCTTTTGTAAAGTGACAGATTTTCCACTCTAAACTATATTTTGTGAGTGCTTTATGGCTTTATTTTTTCTAACACCAGTATGATGGATAATGTATGATACATAATATTATACAAGTCATGATTTAACTTTGCAGACTAATAATCTAAATCAACAAGAGCTATATTAGCACTACTATTCATATGATAAGTTTCGTTTAGTTTACATGAAATTTCAGTAGAGGTCTAAAGTCAACAATTTATTGTCCACATCAATGTAGCTCTTGGATTTGGGTTCCCATTTGGATTTGGGTTCCCATTTTTACTAAGTTAGTGAGAACAAAATTTTTTATCTGCATGGAGAAAATATTTAGGTAGCAATTAAAACAAATCATCTGGAATATGCACTCAAGTATCTCTTTAAATTTTATATATCAATTTTTTTAAAAAAAACCTTTAAAAATCTCAAATGGAAACTCAGAAAAAACTGATGATGCTCACCAGATGAAAAGTTAAGAAGAGTGGGAGATAATTCTTTAAAATTTGTAATCAAAATATATAATTTTCACTCTAAAATAACCTTAAGTACGTTGACTGTGTGCACCAATGATTTCCAAACAGCAGGTTGTAGTACTATCACTAGCATATATTAATTGAATTAAAGTAATCAAAAAGTCTATTTGAGAATTTTGCTTTTGATGGTAATCAGATCAGCAGCTCTGAATGGCTGTACTGCTACAACTAAAGAGGTTCTAGATAAAATATGATTAATACATACCACGGGATATATAGTATTGATATTTTATGGTCAGGAGAAATTTTTTTAAAAAAAGAAAGAGAGAGAGAAATTGCAACTCAAATTTGTAAGTAAATGATAAAGCTGGCCAGTGACTTTATCAGCACTTCAATCATGAGGTTCAGATTTGAAGCAGCAGGAAATGAGAGAGCTGAAAACCAGGTATAGAAGGCTCCTTGAAGAAGATTACAGTAGTTTTTAATGGGTAGTGAGACCTGTTTCAAAACAGAAGCAAAAAGTAAACTCTTTTTGGAAGAAAGCATCCTTAACTTTCACTCCAGGATTCCCATTAGATCACTCATATATGAATCAAAACCAAAGACCTCAGAGAGGAAAATGCCCCATTAAATGAGCATTTGCTAACACAACCAATAGGATTTTAGGCCTCTAAGTGCTTCATATATTTAAATTATTAAGAGATAAATATAAAATGATTAAAAAGTAAAACATAGACTATCAGGAAAATGAAGCAGAGACTGTAAAAAGTGATCCAAGCATATTTAAAAAGAATTAAATGTAACTTTTGGAAATTTAAAAAAATGGTTTAACACAATGAATAGGTTAACAGTAGACAAAACATAGTCAATGAAATAATCATTAAATTGAAATGTAAATGCAAAGAAATTGCACAGAATGCAGTACAAAGGAAATACAAATAAAGAGGAATGATTAAGAGAAATGGAGAATCAAATGAGAGTGTCTCATATCTAACTAGTATCCAAGTTCTACAGAACAAAAAGGAAGGAAAATATGTACTGTTTGAAAGCATGGTGACCATATATTTTTAAGAACAGATAAATTCACAGATACAGAAAGCAGAAGGTAGTTGAAGCAGTATATCTAAAAAAGAATCGATATCAGGACACATCATAAAACTAACACTAAAGAAGAAAAGGTATTAACAGAAGTAGTATTTGCAGACATCTCAATGATTGCTACTATTAATTTGTGTTAATTACATTATCTTTCAAGAATATTTAAAATAAAATATTAAATGAAATGAAAAAAGAGTTTATCATTACTATTCCTACATTCGAAAGGCATTTATAAATATTTATTTGAAGAAAAGAAAAAATCATCACAGAAGGAATGTCTGAACTTGAAGAAAGAATGAAAAGCAAAGAAATGGGGCAATGGGTTGGTACATCTAAACATACAACTTTCCATTTCTGCTTACAATCAATGATAATAAAAATAAGTAAATAGTGTTACTAAAACTACAAACATTGAAATACATATTAATCATATGTATATCAAAGAGACAAAGCTAATTTAACTATTGTAAGATTTTGAAGTTGACCGGGAGAAGCTTTCAATATTTAATACGAATATTTGTTAAGCTTTTATACCAGTTTTCCAATTATTGTCTTTCAGCTTCAAATCACTCTTTTTGCTCTGATTGTGAAGCTGGAGCGCTCTAACTTTTGAACATTTCTCTTTACTTACTGATACAGTTCTAGGCTTTGTGAAAAGAGAGTTCTGGAGTCATAGTACCAAGGAAAACCCTCAGAAGTATGCCTCTCTTCCAAGTTAAAATCCTCCATTTATTATAATCATTTTATATATATATATTTATTTATTTTTGTCATGATATTCCAGTAATCCTCAGACTGTGTCCTACCCACTATCAGCTCACATTCCCCACCTAGCAGCTTCCAAACAACTCCAGGAAATGACTTCCACTGGTAGTTTGACCTACAACCTCACGCATGGTCTCAGAGCAGCATTGGTGGACTACTTTCCTGGCAACGCCAGCTGTGTCTTCAAGGTACTCTGTCTGTTTCTAAAGATCAGTTCGGGCCAGAACCTTCTGGCAGTTTTCTTTACCATGAAGAGTCTGCATGTTCTTGTAGTAGCTACACCCTCGTCCAGAGGTAATATTCTCAGCCTTAGAGAGGGAAGCCCTCTCCTAATCTTTTAGTGCTTTCGCTGTCCTTTCTTCCTGAGCCTAGAGTTAGTATCTATTCTTTTATACTTGCTATTTTTGGAACACTTAGTGTTTTCTTATAGCACCTTTGTAATTAACTACCATTTATTAGTTAAAACATCTTTAATTGAATTTTAAACTGTATATTATTTTATGGTCTGCATTTTTAAATTGGCAAGTTGCATTTATTTGCATTCATTGTGGTTCTCGATATATTTGAATTGACTTGTATAATCTTACTTGTACTTTTTATGTAAAATTCTTTATATTAAATTTTGCCTGTTCAAATGAGTAAGGTTTTTATCTATTTAATGGATTCATTCTGACTGGTTCAAGAAAAATTTTCAGGGTGGCCACTAACTGATAAAAATATAATGTATTATTTTGAAACCAGTGGAGGGAAAAAACAGAAAAGAATTCAGTGTACCAAAAAGAGGAAAAAAATAAGAAAAGGAACAAAAGACAAAGGTTTTAGAAAGTACAACTAAGATCATAAAAGTCAAATTCGGATATATCAACAACTACAATAAATGTAAATGCACTCAGTTGCCAATGAAAAAAATACAGACCACAATATTGAGTTTAAAAATTATACTACAGAGTTACACAAAGAGCTTTTTACAGAGCAAAAATATGAGGATATAGAGAGGTTGAAAGTTAAATGAAGAAGGACAGATAGGTTGATAAAACAAATGGCAGGTCAGTATTAGGTATAAACAGCATTCATATATTAAAGAATAAAAGAAATGTGGTCATTTAAGCAAATAAGCATAGTTTAAGCAAATAAGCATAGGAAGAGATGCTCAACATTTTATTAGTCACTAAGGAAATGCAAATTAAAACCATAATGAGATACCACTACACATTTATCAGAATGACTAAAATAAAAATAGTGACAACACCAAATGCAGGTGAGGATGTTATGGAACTGAATCACTCACACTTTGTTGATGGGTACATAAAATGGTCTAGAGATGGACCAAGCTTGACAGTCTTCTTATTTTTAGTTTGTTTTTGGTTTTCTAGTTTCTTGACATAGTAATTTAGATCATTAATTTGAAACTTTACTCATTTTTAGCATTTACTGATATAAATTTAATTTTATGTACTGTTTTAGTTGTATTCCATACTCTGATACTTAATGTGTATTTATACATTGAAGTATATTGATGACAAATGTTTTAAAATCCTCCTCAGACAATTTCAAAATCTGATTCAACTCAGTGCTGAAGTCAATTGATTGCTTTTTTTCATTCCATTTGTGATTTTCTTACTTCTTTGTATTACAGGTGATTTTCTATTGTGTCTTGAATATTTTGTCTCTTATATAAAAAGATTCTGGGTCCTAGTTAAATTGTTTTGTAGCAACAGCTGTCATGTTTAGGTTTAACACACAGGGCATTGCTCACTTTCGTGAGCTGTGTTCCCAATGACTAGTTTAATTATCAGATGCTTTGCAATGTTATTTCAGTCTATTTTGTATATCTGGTGCCACTGGGACTTTTGCTGCTCACTTTTGGTTCTTTCTGAGGTAGTACAAAGGATTTTCCCAATCCAGCCCACTGGGTGTCGCTCCATCAAGAGGTGGATCTGAAGCCCACAGGGACAAAGTGTCTTCCTAGTCTGATGCCTCTGTCTGAATCTTTCTAGTTACTCCCACTTGCCCCAGTGTTTGCTGGTGGAAGAGAGGAGTCACAGGCATACATGAAGATGCTTCTTTGACTGGCACTTTTTATGTTGAAAAGCATTGCTTTTGCCTTTAGGAGACATAGACCATTTTCTGGGCCAGGTTCTTGTACTGAGAATTCCCCCTTGCAGTGTCTTCTGCTGCCCCAGTGTCCCTAGGTGGGGGAAGAGAGTCTCAGGCCTAGGAAGTTGAAAGGTGTCCCAGGGCTTGCCACTTATAGTGGTTGGGTGTCTTTTGCTGGTTCAGTTTACCTACGTTGGTGTCTGTTTGTAAGAGATCTAGTCTCAAGAGAGCACTTCTAACAGCTGCTTATTGTTGGTGAAAATCCTGATTAATCCTCGATTTTTTTGGACATCCCTGGCATTGTCAGAAGGATTCCCATTCCCTCCTGAGGAGAAATGAGTTTAAGTAGGCTGTCTTCTACTCCTAGGTTTGGGCTCAGGAAATAAAGTCTGGTTTACCTTCTCCTGTTGGGTGGGAAGACGTGAGATGCTATGCCAATTATTTAGGAACAATTATTGTTCCTCAAATCCTGGGGTTCCAAAAAAGAATATATTCTTCCCGTCTTTCAAAGTTCTTCCTAGTTGCTTCCTGTGTTATTTCCAGGGTTCACAGTTTCATCTGGCAGGGAAGCAGGGAGAAAATGGACTATGTGATCTTGACTGGAAGTTAACCTGCTTTTATTGAAAAGGTATTTAATAATTAGTCTATTCCTAAAAACTCCAAGACCAGGGAGAAGGCAGAGGTCACAGAACATTCTGGACCTTAGGGAGAGAATATTAATTTGCAATTGGTTCCAGGGTTCTTTTTATCCATTTAACTATCTTACCTTTTACAGACATTCACCAAATATTAAATAATCTTTCCTTTCTCTGGAGAAAAGGGAATTAAAAAATCCTTGTTAATTATATTTTTCTTTAAAGTCACAATAAGATTTTCCTTCAAACAGTTTAATTATCCATTATTGTGACAAATGGCATATGCTGTGGTTATGAAATTTTTGTGAGACATCTTTATCTCAATATTGTCAGTTTATTTTTGTATGACACCATAAAATATCTGCTCTAACCAGTATATCTGTCTCAAATGAAATAATGGAGCTATGAATTAATCTCATCATTACTGGTTATTTCTGTCATAAGGAGCCTATAAAAGGGACATTAATGCCTCCCGAGCTCGAAGCAGACACTTTCGTGTGCAATCCCACAAATGGTATATACTCCTGAACTGCTTGGGGCTGCAAAGTAAAAAGAACTTCCACAGAGGACTGAAAGCAGTGTGGTAATATTTAAATTTTACATAATGTTGCTTGAGTTGAAACTAAAGAGGTTACGAAACACTGCTCAAAGAAATCGGAGATAACACAAACAAATGAAAAAAACATTCCATGCTCATGGATAGGAAGAATAATACTATTAAAATGCAAAAGCAATTTAAAGATTCAGTGCTATTCCTATTAAACTACCAATGACATTCTTCACAAAACTAGAAAAAAACTATTTAAAAATTTATATGGGACCAAAATAGAGCCCAAATAGCCAAGGCAATCCTAAGCAAAAAGAAAAAAGCTGGAGGCATCATGCTACCTGACTTCAAACTATACTGCAGGGCTACAGTAACCAAAACAGCATGGTACTGGTATAAAAATAGACACATAGACCGATGAAACAGAATAGAGAGCTCATAAATAAAGACATACAACTACAACCATCTGCTCTTTCACGAAGGTAACAGAAACAAGCAATGGGGAAAGACTCCCTATTCAATAAATGGTGCTGGGATAACCGGCTAGCCGTATGCAGAAGAGTGAATCTGGATCCCTTCCTTATACTGTATACAAAAATCAACTCAAGATGGATTAAAGACTTAAATGTAAAGCCCATAACTATAAAAACCTGGAAGACAACCTAGGCAATATTATGCTGCACATAGGAAAGAACAAATATTTCGTGATAAAGATATCAAAAGCAATTTCAACCAAAGCCAAAATTGAAAAATGTGATCTAATTAAACTAAAAATCTTCCACACAGCAAAATAAACTATCAACAGAGTACACAGGCAGCCTACAGAATGGGAGAAAATATTTGCAAAGTATGCATCTGACAAAGGTCTAATATCCAGCCCCTATAAGAAACTTAAATGAATTTACAAGCAAAAGATAAACACCTCTATTAAGAAGTGCATAAAGGACATGAACAGACACTTCTGAAAAGAAGACATACAAGCAGCCAACAAACAGTGCAAAACAGCTCAACATCACTGATCATTAGATGAATGCAAATCAAAACCACAATCAGATATCATCTCCCACCAGTCAGAATGGCTATTATTAAAAGTCAAAAAAATAACAGATGCTGATGAGATTCCCGAGAAAAGGCAACATTTATATACTGTTGGTAGGAGTGTAAATTAGTTCAGCCATTGTGGAAATAAGTGGAGCAATTTCTCAAGGAACTTAAAACAGAATTACCATTTAACCCAGCAATCCCATTACTGGGTATATACCAAAAATAATATAAATCATTCTACCATAAAGATACATGCACACATATGTTTACTGCAGTACTAATCACAATAGCAAAGACATGGAATCAACCTAAATGCCCTTCAATGGTAGGCTGGATAAATAAATGTGGTACATATATATCATAGAATACTATGCAGCTATAAAACAGAACGGGATTGTGTCCTTTGCAGCAACATGGATAGAGGTGGAGGCCATCATTCTAAGCAAACTAACACAGGAAAAGAAAACTAAGTAACACATGTCATCACTTATGAGTGAAAGCTGAACAATGAGAACACAACAATACTGGGAGAAGAAGAACAGACACGGGGGCTTACTTGAGGATGGAGTGTAGGAAGAGGGAGATGATCAGGAAAAAAATAAGCCATCAGGTACTATGCTTATTACTTGGGTGACAAAATTGTGTGCCAAACCCCCATGACACACAGTTTACCTATTATAACAAATTTGCTCATATACCCTTAACCTAAAATAAAAGGTTAAAAAACAAAAGAGAAAAGAAAGGAGTTTGAAAATAGTGTATGCCTAATTATGAGGTTTGTCCTGCCCCCATTGTTTCATTCTTCTACCTGCCTTCAAGATATCATTATCATACCCTAAAATCCTTGACTTACATACACTGCATAAATTTGCACAAATTTAAAATAATACCATCATCAAATACAACCTTCATCCTGAAACTAGTATTCAATATTGTCTTGCTTTGTTTTAACTTTATAACTTCACAAAGTGTGTATAATGATGTTTGCAATCTTTTGGTGCTTGAATTATTAACCTAATCTTCTCCTTTAATTAAGTCATTAAAAAAAATGAATAGCATATTGCTAGGTTCCATGCATATCGCTGGGTGTTACTACTGATCATTTCACCATAATTTCTTCATTTTGACAACTGCATTGCCGTTTACCATTGTTTTTGCACAACATCAAGGTCTTGGGTATTATTTTGTGTGGTAGGTACTAATTTTTAATAAAAATGACTTATCTAATGAAAGAAGGCCATAGCATAACAATGACGACAGTGAGTCATGAATGTCCAATTTTGTGTACTTGAAGTCAACTTCATGAATTAAATGAAAATGTCCTTTAGGGCTTTCGTTTCCAAAAATCTGACAGAAGCCTCTTTACATTATTCAGAATTTTACAGAGAAACAGAACCAATAGGAGATGGGTGGGTGGATGAATGGATGGATAGATAGATAGATAGATAGATAGATAGATAGATAGAGAATTGGCTCACATAATTTGGAGAGGCTGAAAAGTCCCACCATCTGTTGCCTATAAGCTGGAGAACTAGGAAAACCAGTGATATAAGTCAGCCCCCGACCAAAGGCATGAGAACCAGGGTTGAGGGGGTGGGGTGGAAATCTGCTGGTACAAGTCTCAGAGTGTGAACGTCTAAGAATCAGGAGATGTGATGTCCAAGGTCAGGAGAAGATGGATGTCCCAGCTGAAGAAAAGAACAAGATTTACCCTTTCTCTACCTTTTTTCCTGCTCAGGCCCTCAGTGAATTAGATGACATTCACCCACATCAACAAAGGCAGACCTTTACTCAATCTATAGATTCAAATGCTAATCTATTCCAGAAACACCTTCACAAACACACCCAGAAATAATATTTTACCAGCTATCTGGGCATCTCTTAGACCAGTTAAGTTGACAGATAAAATTAATTATCACAATCTTCTATTACAAAATACCTGAAATGATAAATCTGAGAATATGGAATTGAATTTACAGGTTAGAAGGGGAAGCTTATAGATGTCACCCATGGAGAAGAAACTGAAAGCCAGAGCAAACTCACTTTGCATGGACACTGGAGGCTCAATTTGGGCAGCTTTGCACATGGCCCAAATGGTAAAAAGGCTTGGCATTTATGGTTTGCCCAGGGATCATGGGACACTAGGCACTGAGACTGTGTGAGACAAGAAGTTAAAACTGGAAAGTCTGTGCAGAGTTAAAACTCATGAAAGCTGGTACTCTCACTGGGACTAGAACTACATACATTCCACAGCAAGAAAGATTTCTCAGCCCAGAGATCTACTAAGGAAAATCAAAAGTTCATTTAGATAAATTAAAGTCACAAACCTGTGTTTATTCTGGTACAGTGTTCAAATTTACCTTATTTCCATACTGTGGGAATCCTGATGAAAAGATTAATACAAAATTTGATTCAGAGTACATGGTATTCACAGAGTACAAGACAGAAATAAAGGCAAATGTGTTCTAGAGGGATAATTTTATGAGCTAAAAACAATGGGCTTTTTATTTTTAAAAATCCCTGCAAAAGGTAAGTGCACAAAATGGTAAAATGCAAATAATTTTCCAGGAAATAATAGGACTACCTAAAATAGACAATAAATATAAGTATATTTGAATTATACTTATTTTATATTAAGTAAAATTTAAATGTTATAAACCATAAGCAAAGCATAAGGCCATATGAAAAATATAAGATTTGATCAAATGTCATTATTCCTGTCTTATAATTTGGAAATTACAGTAAACACCATGTAACAAATATTTTATGTAAGGACAGACTTTATGTTAATTATAGTTTATGATCTCACCATTGAACTCTATTCTGCCTTAATAATTATAAACCAATTCAATAAGTAATTTCCCAAATACAGACAACATGGCCTCTCAAGTATCCCTACATAGTGGGAAGCTCTCTACAACTTAGGCAAGATAAATTTGCACCATTCAACAGCTCTATTTGAAGGAAAACAAACACTAATCTGAACTACCATATAATACAGGAAACCAATGAAAGTAATGATCTCTTTCTCTCTGTTTTGAAAACGGATTTAGTTTGCAAGTAACAAGTCAGGGTAGCCATTTGTACAAAGGTTTGCTAAGAAAACCAGAAATGGTACTTGAATTATTACTCAAATCCTCCCTTTTAATTTGGTTGTACTTTTTGGAAATTAGGTTGAAAGACTGGAATATATCCCTTAACTGGCATAATGGGATTTAAAAATCATTCCTTTATTATGTTTTCTTCTTAGTTTATGGGATCAATTTTCCATATGGTATTTGTAGTACTTACAGGAAAGTTTGTATTTTGGCTTTCTCCCTTGTAAAACACATGTTCTTGAATTCTTGGAATCTGATTGAACATCCTCTGTCTCAGAGGATGCCCAAAGGCTGTTTTTATGCTATCTCTGGGGTTTATACATATACAGCCTCCAGCTCGACTTTAATTACGTTAACTTAGGAGGGCTTTCCAGTTGAGGAACTGTGGGTGGGCATCGACATAATTTCCCTTTTGTCTCTTTTTCCCCCTCATACAGACTCTTTTAAAATAAAATAAAATGAAATAACAACAAAGTAATAATAATGCTTCCCACCCTTGCTTTCATCCTGGCTTCTAAGATTTGCTGCATTAGAAAAACACAAGTAAAGTAGTAAGGATTAAACAACATCATTAAAAATGGAAGCAAATTCATATTCAGGTTCAAACAAATCACAAAAATAAATCTAACATCCCTCTGGCTTTATTTCCACATTTTCTTATTTGAGCCAAAGAAGAAAAGAGAAAACTGAGAAAAAAATCTTTCACGTGTATGTGTATCCAATGTTGTTGTCATCCTAATGTTCAGAATCTCATGAGAAATCTGTTTCCCTTGCAAGTGCAATTTGATGTCTGACACACACCACTAATATATTAAGATGGTATGAATGTTGACAGAAAGCAAAATGGCACTGAAGCCAACACAAAAGTGTCTGCTAAATCACAACCTGGAATTTCCTTTGTTATAGTCTGGCAAATTTCCCATTATTAAACTGGAGTAAAAATATAATACTACTGGGGATTATCCACTATTAATTTGTCCAAATCTTTTCCATGCCCCTTAAGTTTCCAATACAATTTATTTATATTCAGCACATGGCTTTATGTACTTTAATGAATTAATACAGGGCATTCCAGATTAAATCCCTTAATTTTTATCCCCTAAAATAAAATTTCAATGACTGTTTGTCCATTTTTAACAAAAATATACCACATGTCTATCATACTTTACCTTTTACAGGCACAGTTTCTCAAGTAAGCCTCATAATAGCTCGAGAAGTTAGATGGCAAACAAAACATTGCTCCTATTTGATGAGTAAGGGAACAGAGACTCTGAATAGTAAATGGCTTGGCTAAGTCACCAGCCTGGTGAATGAGCAAACAGCTGCCAGCCACAGGCTTCTGCCTACCAGCCTACACATTCTTGAGTCAGAATTTGGGGTTCAAACTTTGTCTCCATGGCAGTTCCTAGACAAGGAAATCTCAGTTACTTTCTTGTAAAATAGAAATGAATCCTTTTTATCTTTTATATTTGTGTAAGAATTAAAGGACATGTTCTATATGAAGTATTTAGAACAGCAACTACAGCAACTAGATGGTGTGTTGTTAATAATTGTTTTTATTTTTTCCTAAGAAATAATGTTTTTCATCCCTTTGTAACCTTAGTACCCCTACTTATATTCTTTTTCTCATTATAGTCTATAAATATCCTTCCTCCTTTAAATATTCTAACTTACTCTCTACCTCAGATCTTTTCCGCCTACCAACATTTTCAGGATTCTTTCTTATACATGCAAAAATGAACATTGTTACTCTAAGTATCATCCTTTTTTTTTTTTTTTTTTACTTTGAATGTGCAAGGTTCCAATTTTTATGAACTATAAACATTATTTCATTTGGAAAATATTACACCTAAAAATTTTCTGGATTCTCTGTTTTTTTTTTTTTTTTTATCTTCTACTTACTCAATTTTTTTTGTCTCAAAGAACCATGCATGAATCATGTAACTTTCCAGCTGGAAATGACCTTCCAATTCATCACCTTTGTTTCACTGATTAGGCACATAGATCACAGAGAAGTTACCTTTTTTCTTTGTGCAAGAAAAAAGGCACCACCTAAAAAGTAGAATGAAGCCTTGAAACCCAGTCAGGTCCCCTGATGGGAGGGAACAGTGCACTCTTTCACATTCCCACACTCATTCTGCTTCCACTTATACACCCAATTATCCATCAGTTTGTGCCTTTTGACTTTTAGCTTCACTACTCTTCTACAAAAAAAAAAAAAAGTAACTTTTGGCTCACCTCTCTTCAGAATACAAAACCCTTGACTCCCTTTTACACCTCCAGTTTGCAATAGTACACACAAAGTTGAATTTACCTTTTAGTTCTGGTATGCACAGGAGGCAAGAGGGTGGGGTCCCTGGTGAGGGCTCCACCCTCAAGCCTGGAAAACCATGGCCCTAAATAAGAACAGGCATTCCTATTTTCACGTCCAAATGTTGCCTTTTCCAAGACCACTCTGTCCCGCCACACCCCTATCCTGTACCCATATAAACCCCAAGTTCCACTGGCAGAGCAGCAGAGCGGCACAGCAAAGGAAAGGAAAGGCAAACAACTGAAAGTGGAGAGAAGAGGCAAATGAGCGTCAGAGACTACGGATAGATGTGGCTTAACTTCAGACAGCATGATTTTGGACAGAAGCCCAGCCAGAGGCAACCAGGCTTCAGGAGAAGATTATCTTCCCACTCCATCCCCTTTCCTGCTGCCCAATCGCACTGAGAACCACCCCCATCACTCAATAAAACCTCAGCATTCACTTTCATTCAAGTCCGAGTGACCTGATTCATCCTGGATTGTGGACAAGGACCCGGGTACCAAGAGGGTAGGGTGAAAAAGGCTGTCACCTTGACTTTCCACTGAGTTGGTTAACACTTAGCTGTCCACGGACGGCAAATGCTAAAAGAGCACTGTATCACCCCTAGACACTGACATGGGGCTGGAGCCCAAAAGTGCTTGCCCTGGCTCCTGCACCTGCTGACCTGCGTGCTCTCCCTCCCATAAGGGGTTTGAGTTAGAAGCAGCTGAGCAAATGAGCCACACGCCTGTCACAAGTCCCGCGAGGGGGTTAGGGAACTCTCCCATTTCATTTCTTCTGTTAAAATGTGCCAAATTTTTAATTCTTATCTTACCTACCAGAAATGCTCTACCAAACTCTCATTTCACCCTCTTTTCTCAAATGCACTTCCACCTTCGGTGACTAAGTTCTCTCATTTGGCTTCAATCATAACATCACTGTAAATCACTTTATAAAACGGATTAATCAATTTAACATACATTTCTGAACTCCAACTATGTGACAGGCTCTATGCCACAATAGAAACGTTAAAGGCTAGTGGGATTGATTCACTGGTGTGTTCGTACTTAACAACTGACTCAACTTCTCTCCAAAGAAAAAGAAGTCTCTAATTCATAGAGTTTGCCAAATTTCATGATGTAAATATTTGAAAAATATTTAAGCTACCAACGTGTTACTAAATGAAACATTGGGAAGAGACCCTAGTAACAAACACAATCCAGTATGAGCTCATTCCAACATGTCAGTGAACTTGTGAATATTCAATGGAAAACTTCAAATAAACATATATTTATAAACTTCATAAATGCTGAGTCTAACTTTGACTTTTCACAAGTATTTGCAAAGAACCTACGTTAATTTTCCATTACAGACCCCCAAATCCTCACAATATTCGTCATACATTTGTTTTTTCCCTTTGCAGAAAAAAACGCACTAAAAGTGTTACAACAGATATTACTGAAAAGAAGTCATTCTTTGATCTGTGTGCACATTTAAAAAAATTATTAAACTTCATTCTTTAGAAAAGTTTTGGGTTCATTGAGCAGAAAGTAGAGAGTTACCATATACTTCCTCTTCCATACATGCACAACCTCCCCACTACAGATATACTGCACCACAATAGTACATTTGTTGTAATCAATGAACTACATTGACACATCATTACCAACTAAAGTCTATAATTTACATTAGGGTTTACTCTTGGTGTTGTATATTGTATGACTTTGGGCAAAAATATGACATGTATCCACCACTGTAGTATCATACAAAATCCGCTGCCTAAAAAATCCCCTGTGTTCTCCCAAGCTAAATCATTCCTCCTTCTCTCAAACTCCAGAAACCTCTGATATTTTTACTACATTTATAGTTTTGAATTTTTCAGAACATGATATAATTGGAATCATATAGTATGTGGCCTTTTCAGACAGGCTCTTTTCACTTAATAATATGCTTTTAGGTTTTCTCCTTGTCTTTTCATGACTTGACAATTCATTTTCTTTCAGCACTGAATAAAATTCCAGTGTCTAGATGTACCACAGTATATTTATATATTCACCTACTTAAGGCCATTTTGGCTGTTTCCTCCTGTTGGCAGTTATGAATAAAGTGGAGCAAACATTTGTGTACAGATGTTGTATTGACATACATTTTAAATACCAAGGAGCACGATTGCCAGATCATACAGTAAGAGCATGTAAGAAACTACTGCACTCTTCCAAAGTGGCTGCATTGGTTTGCATTTCCAGAGCAATGAATAAGGGTTCCTGCCGCTCCACATACTCACTGGCATTTGATGTTGTCAGTGTATTAGAATACTTTTCATCGTTCTAATAGGTTTGTCATATTTTATTATTGCTTCAACTTGTAATTCCCTAAAGATACATGATATTGAACATCTTTGCATATGGTTACTTGCCATCTCTCTATCTTCTTTGGTGAATTATCTGTTCAGTCCTTTCCTCATTTTTTAATCTGGTTGCTTGTTTTCTTATTGTTGATTTTTAAAAGTTCTTTATTTATTTTGAATAACAGTCTTTTGTCAGGCATGTCTTTTAGAAATATTCTCTCTCAGTGTGAGTTTTCTTCACATACTCTTGATGTTGTAATTCATAATAAAGGGAGATTTGATTTTAATGAAGTCCAGATGATCAATTCTTTATTTTCATGTATCATGCCTTTCATGTTGTACAATATCTAAAATGTCATTCCCATCCCAAAGTCCTCTACTTCTATGTTATCTTCTAGGAGTTTTACAGTTTTGCATTATATATTTAGAGCTATGATCCATTCTTAGTTAATTTTTTGAGGAAAGGCATGAGGTCATTGTCTAGGTTCATTCCTTTGCATGTGAATTTCTGGTTGTTCCAGCATCATTTGTTAAAAAGGCTATCTTTGTATGACTTTTGTCAAACATCAGTTGACTATATTATGTGGGTTTATTTGTGGACTCTGTTCTGTTATTCTGTTTTATATTCTTTCACCAGTACCACACTGTCTTGATTACTGTAGACTTATAGTAAATTCTGAAGTCCCATAGTAGTATCAGTCTTTTTTCTCCTCCAATAGTGTGTTGACAATTGTGGGCCTTTTTCCTCTCCAAATAAACTGTAGAATCAGTTTGTCAATATCCACAAGATAAATTGCTGGGCTTTTAACTGAGATAACATTGAATCTATAGATCAAGTTGAGAAGAATTGGCATCTTAAAAATATTGAGCTTTCTATCAATGAACATGGAATAACTCTCCATTTATTTAGTTTTTCTTTGATTTTTTAGAGTCAGTTTTGTAGTTTTCCTCAAATATATCTTATACATATTTTGATAGATTTATACCTAAGTATTTCATTTTTAAGGGTGCCAATGTAAATGGTATTGTAGTTTTAATGTCAATTTCTACCTGTTTGCTGCTGATACATAAAATAAAGCAATTGACTTTAATATATTAAACTAGTATCCTGCAATCTTGCTATAATGGTTTATTAGTTCCAAAAGTTTTTTGTCTATTCTTTTGGGTTTTTTTTACATAGAAAAGCATGCTATCTGCAAACAAAGAGTTTTATTTCTTATTTCCCAATCAGTATACTTTTTAATTCTCTTTCTTGTCCTATTGCATTATCAATGATGTTGAAAGCAGTAGTATAAGAACAAATCCTTGCTTTGTTCCTGATCTTAGCAGGAAATCCTAGTTTTCCACCATTAAATATGATATTATTTGTAGTTTTTTGTAGATTTTAAAAATCAGTTCAAAGAAGCACTCCTCTATTCCTGGTTTGCTTAGAGATTTTATCATGAATTAGGGTGGATTTTATCAAATGCTTTTACTGCATCTATTGATATGCTCCTGGTATTTTTCTACTTCAGCCTGGGATATGATGGATTACATTCATTGATTTATATATTTTGAACTAGCTTTGTATACCTTGGATAAACACCAGGTCATGATGTATAATTATTTCTATAGATTTTTGGATTTGATTTGCAAATTTTTTTGAGGATATCTGCATCTACATTCATAAGAAATATTGGTCTGTAGTTTTCTGAATAGTGTCTTAGTCTAGTTTTGATATTAGACTAATTCTGGCCACATAACACCTTTTTAAAATAAATAGATAATTGTGCTTTTTCACAAATAGAACACAAAATTCTTACAAAGTACTTCTGATAACTTTGTCTAGAAATGGAACCAGCTTGTACTGTTTGTAGTTAAAAACAAGAGAGGTGACTACATATTAACATGACTAAAAATAAGCAATACGTTTATTGTTCTATAGAATTACTGCCAATTATTTTTGTCACAGTGAGGTTTCTGCAAGGGTCAGAAAACTTCTATTTACAAGGAGGCATATGGTTGAGAGTACAATACTTTGGGACTATATCTTCAAAGTTTGACAAAAATTAGTTCTTATCATAAAAGAAAGAAACTTTGTCATTTATTTTATCAGTAGATTCTGAATGTTTCATAATATTGTTTTGGGTAGAAAACAAAGAAATGCAAAGCAATCATTTGTTGTCTTTATTTTTTCCTTTTCTTTTTTGGTGGGGGGAGAATTAAAATTTGGGGTCTTAAAAGTAAGACCATGTTCCTTACTTTAAAAGATCTTAATGTTAATCCTGTATTAACAAGACATTCATCCTGATTTTGGTACCTAATTCATAAAGATTCAACCTATTTCTATTTCCTTTTATCTGTCTTCAAATAGGTTCCCTTTCAGTACTTGAAGCCTGAATCATAATTTCACCTAGGTCCTATTCTGTACTTACATAATCAAGTTCAAAACCTCATATTGATTTTAACAGTTCTTCCTTTTTTTTTTTTTTTTTTTGGAGACGGAGTCTCACTCTGTCGCCAAGGCTGGAGTGCAGTGGCGGGATCTCGGCTCACTGCAAGCTCTGTCCTCCGGGGTTCACACCATTCTCCTGCCTCAGCCTCCCCAGTAGCTGGGACTACAGGCACCCACCACCACGCCCGGCTAATTTTTTGTATTTTTAGTAGAGACGGGTTTCACCGTGTTAGCCAGGATGGTCTCGATCTCCTGACCTCGTGATCCGCCCGCCTCGGCCTCCCAAAGTGCTGGGATTACAGTCGTGAGCCACCGTGCTCGGCCTCTTACTTTTATTTTTTTTAACATCAGGATTCATTTAGTTACAAGTTTCACAAACCTTGCCTCTTTAAAATAATTTTTTTCTATCTTCCAGAGCATTTTGCTTGTGATTCCTTTATGGCCCATTTGCTTCGTACTATAGTTATGTGTATTAGAATATTAACTTCTCCAATAGATTGTACCTTGAGAGCATATAATTTGGGAATGTTATGTCTATTAAATTCTAGCCATTGTATTTTTCCTCTTTAACTTGTTGAACTAAAATATGACATATAAAATAGATACATGTTGTTTTGAAAGTAAATAACTTTTTGTCTTGAAAAAGACCAATTGAGTGTTAATGTCAGTGTAAAACAATACAAAACAATTTAAAAAGTCAAGTAGATATTGATGGTCTTAATAAGATAAAAAAAGAGGAATCAAGAAGTGTCAACCAAAACATTTTGTTTTAGTTCAAATAATTTCAGCAGTAATATCCCTAAAACTAATCCCTAAAGCTGCCATCCTGAACACTGCAACAGATTATTTTTCCAAAATGTTTCATCTGGGCTGGGCATGGTAGCTCATGCCTGTAATCCCAGCACGTGGGGAGGCCAAGGCGGGTGGATCACGAGGTCAGGAGTTTGAGACCAGCCTGGCCAACATGGTGAAACCCCATTTTTACTAAAAATACAAAAATTAGCTGGGCATGGTGGCGAGCACCTGTAATCCCAGCTATTCAGGAGGCTAAGGCAGGAGAATTGCTTGGACTTGGGAGGTGGAGGTTGTAGTAGCCAAGATCCCACACCATTGCACTACACGCCTGGGCAATAAGAGCAAAACTCCATCTCAATCAATCAATCAACCAATGTTTTACCTGTAAAAGTGTATGTCTAAGTGGTTAGACTGCTCATTAGTACTTGGATAATCTAAGCCATGTTGTTATACTCACAGTTGTCGCTCTTATTTTTCATTTCAATTATCTAATTTTTGTACATTATTTCTCAATGCATGTTGTAAGGAGCATTGCTTGCCCAAGATATGCCATAAAAGTTATTCCATGGGCAATGAGTTTGGAAACTATTATAAACTATTACTCCCAGTCTTCTCAGAGGAATTCATAGGGCATAAGTATTAAACACCCTGATAATTTGAGCAGTGGATTTAAAAATTTGAAATTATTGATCTCATACTTTCCTATATATACCTACATATATCTATCTACCTACCTACTTACCTATCTACCTACCTACCAGTCTGCCTGTCTACATTATTATCTAGTTCTACTTTGATTAATGTTACTGATTTCTGGCCAAATTTCCCAAATAAACTTTACAAAAAAGTATGTTTATCATATTAAGTAGGTAAATGCACACGATAATGTAAAAATTAGAGAGGATTTCAGACTCTCTATGAAACCATTCAACGTCGAGTAAAACTCAACTAGTGATCGTAACAGCTAAAACAATAATAAATACTAAAATGTATTCACTATGTCTCTGGCACTGTGAGGGATTCACATTTCTATTTAATCATCTGCCAAACCCTTTGAGCAAGTATTGTTAGCAGATGTCACTTGTGAGTAAACTGAGACCCACAGAGTTAAGTAGCTTTCTTAAGATATCCAGTCCATAAGGAAAAAAATGGGAATGTCTGCCAGGTTTACCTAATGCCAGAATCCATGCTTCTAACCGTTATTTTAAACTTGCTTTCCAAAATAGAAATTGACTAAGATGACATACGTGATTGCTATGATTTGAATTGCCCTTCAAAAATATATGTTCGAGTTTTATCCCTTGATACCTATGAATTTAATATTTTTTGGAAATATATTATTTGTGTATGTAATCAAGTTAAGATGAATCATATTAGAGTAGTGTGTACTCTTAACCCAATACAATATCCTTATAAGAAGGGGAGAATCAACATAGACAGAGATACACAGGGAGGGCATCATATGACAACCAAGGCAGAGATGACAACAAAGACAGAGATGGTAGTAATGTGTCTGCAAGCTAAGGAATGCCAAGTCCTTCTAGCAACAGCAGATGCTAAGAGGGAGGCATGGAACAGATTACTCCCTAGAGTGTTCAGAGAGAACATGGCTCTGCTGACACCTTAATTTTAGACTTCTAGCTTGCAGAACTAGAAGGGAATACATTTCTGCTGTTGTAAGCCACTCCTAGTTTGTGTTACTTTGTTATAGCAGCCCTAGGAAACAAATAACAATAATAAAGTACACTCAGCATTTAAAGCTAATAGGATGCACATATTTCTTATATTTTCAGAAATGTTTTAGATCATTAGGAAAGTATTGTTATAGAATATAAATCCCATCCCCAAGATTATAATGCCACATAAGTAATTAAAATTATTTTCAAGTTCATGCATCTAAAATAATAACAATAATACTATGTGAATTATTATTTAGGAAATAAATATACATGCTTTTATTTAAAGATATGTTATAGATGTTTACTTTTTATTAATTTTGCTAAAATTTAAATTAAATAAAAGATTCTGTATTTAGGGTTAATAATATATTATGGGGAATAAGTCCTGTGATTTATTTTTTCCCCACTTAATAATGGAATAACTTACAGAAGAATTTGAAATTGTCAAAACAGGCAATGCCATTTTATGTCCATTTTTGTGTCTTGGTTTTGTTTAATTTCAAATTCTCTCTCTGTATATACATATATGTATATTATATATATAAATATGCACACATGCAGATACAAACATATATCTATATGTGAGTATATATTTGTGTGTGTTTTCCAAGAAATACACTGGTTTCTTGTAATGATATATAATACCCTCATATAACATTAAGTCATTAGCCCCAGGACAATTGTATTCCAGTAAAAATAAAAGATGAGGACAAATCAGCGACAATGTTCATCTCAAGTAGTTGATTTAATAAATCACTTAATACTGGAATAAAAATGCCAATACAGATAAATTTCAGATTGCACAGATATTTCAATACCATTTTCGGTGATTTTCAAAACACAGTATTATCTTTTATTATTGTCAAAGCTGAAATAAATATTTGTTAAAATAAGTAAGTATTAAACTTTACCAAGAAGCCTCTGGGTTTCCTTATATTTTATCATTTACCAATACTGCAAAAAATATCAAACAATTAGAAAAGCACATAGTTTCAAAGAATATTAGCTGGTAAAATTGAAACCTATAATTTTTCCCCAAACCAGTTGCTTATATAATTTTTACAAACTCTTATAACCTAAATAAAACCATGAGAGCATAAAACAAGTGTCTTGATACTAGAAAAAGATTGCTGTTGCCAGATGTGGTGGCTCATACCTATGATCCCAGCACTTTGGGAGGCCAAGGCAGGCAGATCACAAGGTCAGGAGTTAGAAACCAGCCTCATCAATATGAAATCCCGTCTCTACTAAAAAAAATTAGCCAGGCATGGTGGTTTGTGCCTATAATCCCAGCTACTCGGGAGGTTGAGGCAGGACAATTTGTTGAACCCGGGAGATGGAGGTTGCAGATCACACCACTGCACTCTCGCACCACTGCACGAGAAACACTTTGTCAGAGAAAAAAAAAAAAAAAAAAAAAAAAAAAAAAAAGATTGTTGTTTGCTATAAAAGTATGCAACATAAAGATGGGAAACTTGTGGAAATTCCAACTATTTGGGAAAATCTGACTATCCAGGAAATTCTGCATTAGGCAAAATAGATTATACCATGTTGCAGTAACAACTAAAACATGAAATATGATTCACTTAACTTGGAACAAGATTAATTCTTCCCTATCACAATAAGACATGTTAAGAAGCTCACCTTGGAAAATTTTTCTCAAGGAGTAACTTAGAGATCCAAGTTCCTTTCATCTCGTAATGTTTCTGTCTTTAAAAGATGACCTAAAATCACCTTGCAAAGGCAAAGTGGACTTTACACTTGGGTTTTTATTGCAGGCTTGGGAAAGAGCATCTGCTATATCTGAGTCACGTGGCCCCAATCTCACTGAAAAGAAGTCAGAAAATGTAGTATCCCTCTGTACCCATAAAATAAAACAGGATCTGATGAGCACAAAATAATTTATCTGTCATTACTTCAACTACATGACTGTAAAGCTGCACATTTGAGAGACCATCAGTAGTCACATTGCTTTTGAAAATCAGTAAGGCAAGTCTAAGTTTCTTGTGTGTAAAATGATAGAGAAATATAAGTTTCTCTTAGGTTTTCTCCAGCTCTAGAATTCTCATACTCAGTGACAATAAGTACTTAGGCCATAATGCATTTTTTTCTGCTCAGAGTCCCTAAGAAATTTATAGATAGATAGATAGACAATGGATAGATTTACAGACAGTAATTATGTACTTAATTATTTACTGAATATATACATATATATATGAAAGAAAGTCTATGCTTATTTCATAGAGGTAAAAGATAATAAGAAAGAATCCTGCCTTCAAGGGCTTAACTACTTCATAAAATAATGTTTATTATTATATAAGCCAGAAAGATTTCTGTGACAAAATATAGATATAAAAAAATTGCTGGGACACTGAAAAAGAACAATTAATTTCCAATTTAAATATCTACTAGAACTGTGATGGGTTTTTCCTTCTTCTTTTGTTTCCTTCAGCTTGCATTTTTAAAAATTTTTTCTCAAAGTGTGATCTCATATCTTATAAATAAAATCTGTAGAAGGTTAGTTCTTTATGCTATATTTTTTAAATTTTTAAGTTATGCCATATTTAGTGCATGCAAGAAATTGATTTACAGTTTCAGTTTTATATTAATATAAACAAGCTAAGAAACATTATGCTTTTAAAAAATATCCAGGCTTAGTGATTTTTTATGCTGAGGCTTTTATTCCATAATCTCAAAAAAATAGAACATTTTTGAAGTGTTTATCAGTCACACTTAAGTGGTTTCTAGTTTTTGTTTTGATGAGGCAATGACAAAAATCCAATCTTTACTACGTACACACAAAAGAACAACAATTTTCATGACTTTCTTCTCCAGTTATGGAAATGTTTCTAGTTTATTCATTTATAGAACACTTGTATAGTGCTTATTACTAGGAGCCACTCAGTACTTTATAAATATTTGCTTTTAAAAACCTCATATCTACCTTCAGAGGTAGGCACTATTATTATCACCATTTTACAATGAGGAATCAAGTTAAGAAAGGTTCAATAACTTGCCTGCCTTCACAAAAAACCATAAGTGGTGAACCTGGGATTCTTAACCAAGCATTCTGGCTGAAGAATCTGTGCTCTAAACATCATGCAGTGGTATAAAAGAAATGTTGCAATGTCATTGTCACTAAATATATGTGCATATAGTTAATAGCTCTTGTGGTTAGTAGGCATCCAAGTTAAAGATAAATAGATTCAGTATCCATTTATTTTTATTTTTTTGCCACAAAAAGCTTTCCAAGAGAAAAATAGCCACAGACAGACATTCAGCTCTTGGTAATGCCTTCAGGCTTCAGATGGTCATTTCTGAATTTTCTAACATCTCTCTGTTAGAAAGCAAAATTTTTCAAATTTCTTTTCCAAAGAGGCAATTTTCTTATACAACTAGATAAATTTAATGTGGATGTTGCCATGCACTTTCAGACTAGTTCCTTAAAACAGTAGTCAGTTTTGAGAGTTTGACTATTCATAAACACATTCAAAGAAAGACAAACAATAATTTATGTCATTGACTCTGTTAGTAGTTTTAGAGGTAAAGGAAATAGCTTATATTTGTATGTGTCCAGTTTAAAGTACTATACTCCAGTTCACAAATAAAGGGCATGTGTTTGGTAAGAATTTCTTTAAAAGAATCACTGAAGAGACAGTGAATATTTAGAAAATACGTTCTAAGGAAATTTGTCATGCTCTTTGCAGGAGACAAAAGAACCTTCAAATTTTTTTATCCAAATTCTTGTCAGCAAGTACATGATGGGGTAATAGACAATATATGATCATGCTATTTTTTATATATCAGTAAAGATATTCTTAATTTTTCTTCAGATCTAGGCAGGAGCATTATTGGTGAATATTGATTTACTTACCTTGTGTGTTATAGATACAAAACTTTTGTCTCTGATCCGATAAATGTAAATTTCCTTGTAGTTATCTGCTTTATTTCACAGGAAAGGCCTCCTTCTATGTGGTTTTCCTAATTTCCATAAGGTGCAACACTAATAGCCAAGAGAAGCCACTAAGGCCACACCCATTTAAAAGGACAAGTTTTTGTAACTTTGTAAAAACTTGTTTCAGATATCAGGACTCAACTCATAAATTATGATTTGATAAGAAAATCTGTTGAAACTTCTTCAGCTTATCTGGTCTCAGAACTATTTTTCAATTTTCCAGTAAATTGTTTTTCTCGCTTTTTATGAATGACGTGAGGCTCCTTGTCTTATAACAATGCAACTTGGCTGGATGCTTCTAGTACAACTTCTTAACCGACACAATACTAAATGACCTACAGCCTATTTTATTACAATAAATAGTGCCCTTCTAAACATTAGGACCACATCTGATTTTCACGAACGAGCACTTTGTTGAAATATTCAGAATGTCTTGATGATTTGAAATTAGGTATGATGTAAACATTGTAGTCATTAATTTCTAACCATTGTCATTGCAAAAATGATCTATTAAAAATATAGCAATTTTTCCATATTTCTTTTACAAAAGGTATACTGAAATATGCCAATACTACCTAGAGCTGCTGTGCAGATTTTTGTGAAGTAAACACTATATGTTGATAATTAGCATCTCAATAACAATTAGCAGCTCACTAATGTAAAATAAAGCCACAACACTGTCATATCATCATCTATGCTGAAGTCAGAAACAAATCCCACAACAGGAGGAAGTAAACAATTCCTTTTCATGAAGTCAACTTACAAAAGTACACCAGCCTGTGCATTGCACTCAGGTTTAAAGCCACTTATCTTCAGGCATTACGGGTTACAGCCAGTGAAATGGGTGTGAAATAGCTATGCACTGGTCTATAGGTTATGGCTGTTTTCTAAGAGTTCGTAATTTTAGATTCTGAGCCCATATTCAGCCAAATTTTTTTCTTTAGGAATTTTCTGCAGCTTAGGTGGATGTTAGGCCTCTCTAGGGAAGTTTTGCGTTTGTTTCTGCCAGGAATTCCTCAAAATAAAACACCAAGACCCCTTTTCTTCTAATGTCTTGTCTGGGTTTTCCAATACTTTGTAGTGTGCATAATTCAAACCCAATGTATTTCCCTTACATTTTGGAGGACGTTTTTTCTGCTTAATTCAGAGCCTAGTCCTAGATGGGCAAACTTTCTTATTGTCTTCCCAGGCTAGCATGTGAAGGTGTCCTTTCCAGGTTTTCATCCCAAAGGACCTCTTTATGAGGTTCCAACTGCCTGCCCTTATTGCTCCCAAAGTTTTACTTCCTGTTTCCAAGTGGCTGTGAAAACCTAAGCCTCTTCTTTACAGAGAAGATGCTCTCAGGGCACATGGCAGCTCTGAGGAGGCTCTGTTTTTGGCCCCTGAAATGTGCCCTAATTATTTTTTAGGTCAAATTTCCACATTAAAGGATAGTTATATTCCATCATACATTTATAAGTGTTTTCTGCCAGGAAATTCTTTGGAATATTTACCTTCTACGTGAAAATGGAAATAAATTGTAAATTTTAATACTGCTGATTATGGTGCTCCTGGTGAGGCAGGAAAATAGGGTCTGGAGGCAGGGAACCAATTCACGCTTCAGCTATGACAGGAAATATCCTCTCCATAGGGCGAAGGCCACGTAAATGACTTTGTAACTTTACTTCATCCTCTTCATTTACATAGGGCATACCCTAAGTAGAGGGTACTTAAACTCTCCAAAATTCTGTAACAAGGCCTTTGAGTCCCTATGCTCAGGCCCTCTCCCACACTGTGGAGTGTACTTTTTTTTTTTTTTTGAGATGGAGTCTCACTTTGTCACCAGGCTAGAGTGCTGTTGTGCAATCTCAGCTCACTGCAACCTCCAGCTACCTGGTTCAAGGGATTCTCCTACCTCTGCCTCCCAAGTAGCTGGGATTACAGGCTTGAGCCACCACGCCCAGCCTGGAGTATACTTTCATTTTCAGTAAAACCTTTCATTCCTTCCTTGCTCTGTTTGTGCATTCTGTTCAATTATTTGCTCAAGAAACCAGGAATCTGGACACCCTCCACTGTTAAGGTATTTTGGAGAGCCAGCCAGGAGGAAGAGGTTAGCCCAAAGTTTGGGATTTTTCTCCTTTCTCCGTTTCCTTTCTTCTCTATACAGGGGAATTTCTCTCTCTCTCTGTCTCTCTCTCTCTCTGCCTGTTTCTCTCTCTCTGTGTGTGCGTGTGTGTCTTTCTCTCTCTCTTTTCCTTTCCAACCCGGGACTCTTGGTGGGCAGCGCGTAAACATGGAAGCAACTGCAGGTTTCTGGCCATGGCCAGTGAAACTAAGGGGTTTCCATGTGGAGATGCCTAACTGCCAACACCAGGTTTGTAGTCTGGGTCTTTTTGATTTTTGTTTCCTTTCTTTCTTTTTCAGTCTTTCAGTGGCTGTTTATAATTGCTCTGCCACAAAAGGGGAAGGACTTTTTAAAAAAATATTTTCTGCAGGTGTTCCTTGATCCCTGCGTGTGGTGCACCTCAGAGCAAACTCACACATGTTTCAGGGAACTTAAACCTTCTTTCCTTATGCTAAATTCTTCCCTTATCATGCTAAACTGGCTAAGGACAAAAAGGCCCACCTGGCATCCAGTTCTCATTATGAGAGGTGACAAGGTGCTAGCAGCCCTCTCTCGCTCTCGGTGCCACCTTGGCCTTGGCATCCACTCTGCCCACGCTTGAGGAGCTCTTCAGCCCGTGGCTGCACTGTGGGGGGCTGGCCGAGGCTGGAGCCAACTCCCTCTGCTTGCAGGCATGGGTGGAGGGAGAGGCGCCAGTGGGAACCCTGGCTGCACCCGACCCTTGCGGGCCAGCGTGAGTTCCGGGTGGGCGCCGGCTCGGCAGGCCCCGCACTTGGAGTGGCCGGCCAACACCGCTGGCCCTGGGCGGTGAGGGGCTTAGCACCCGGGCCAGCAGCTGCCAAGGGTGCGCCAGATCCCCCAGCACTGACGGCCTGCCCGCACTGCACTGGAATTCTCTCCGGGCCTCAGCCTCCTCCCAGCAGGGCAGGGCTCAGGACCTGCAGCCCACCATGCCCGAGCAACGTCCCCTCAACCAGCTCCCACATGGCCCGAGCCTCCCTGATTGGGACCGCCCCCTGCTCCGCGGTGCCCAGTCCCATCAACTGCCCAAAGGCTGAGTGCGGGCGCCTGGCGCTGGCACAGGATCCCCTAGGGGAAGCAAGCTGGGCTCCTGAGTCTGGTGGGGACTTGGACAACTTCTATGTCTAGCTAAAGGATTGTAAATGCACCAATCAGCACTCTGTGTCTAGCTTGGGATTCGTGGATGCACCAATCAGCACTCTGTGTCTAGCTCAAGGTTTGTAAAGGCAGGGATGGATGCTCTGTCTAGCTAATCCAGTGGGGACTTGGAGAACTTTTGTGTCTAAAGGATTGTAAATGCACCAACCAGCACTCTGTGTATAGCTCAAGGTTTGTAGATGCACCAATCAGCACCCTGTCAAAATGGACCAATCAGCAGGATGGGGGTGGGGTCAGAAAAGGGAATAAAAGCAGGCTGCCCGAGCCAGCAGCAGCAACCTGCTTGGGTCCCTTTCCAGGTTGTGGAACGTTTGTTGTTTTGCTCTTTGCAATAAATCTTGCTGCTTCTCACTCTTTGTGTCAGCGCTGCGTTTATGAGTTGTAATACTCACCATTAAGGTCTGCAGCTTTGCTCCTGAGGCCAGCGAGACCATGAACCCACCAGGAGGGATGAACAACTCCGGGCGGGAAGAACGAACAACTCCGGGCGGGAAGAACGAACAACTCCAGACGCGCCACCTTAAGAGCTGTAACACTCACCATGAAGGTCTGCAGCTTCATTCCTGAAGCCAGCGAGACCACAAACCCACCAGAAGGAAGAAACTCTGAACACATTCAAATATCAGAATGAACAAACTCGGGACACACCATTTTTAAAAACTGTAACACTCACTGTGAGGGTCCGTGGCTTCATTCCTGAAGTCAGTGAGACCAAGAACCCGCCAATTCTGGACACAGTTACAGTTCATGGCTATTCTTACGAAGCTCATAGTATGCTCTGGAGGGGAAAACCGGCATGCGCCACTGGTGCCTACCTAAGGTCAGATTGGACCCCGTAGGAGGACGCTCCAGGGTTCCTACAGACCTCAACCTGCCCCAAGGGGATGCTCTGTGTTCTCCGCAGAGGTTCTGAGGTCTAGTACTAAGCCCTCCTTAGAATTTTCTCTCACAGTTGCAATGCTGGTTGGCCCCAACATTGTTTGGAATCTGGAGCTTACTGTTGAATGGGGAAGCAGAATGGCATTACATGTATCCAGGCTTTTGTTCTGAGGTTCTAAGCATGGGGACTGATTGTGTGACACCCTCCTTTGGTACTGTTTGGCACCAGGGCTCTTTGGAGTCTGGAGAGGTTTGGCCTTTAAAGATCAAACTGCCAGGCCGGGCGCAGTGCCTCACTCCTGTCCTCCCAGCACTTTGGGAGGCCGAGGCGGGTGGATCATGAGGTCAGGAGTTCAAGACCAGCCTGGTCAACATGGTGAAATCCCATCTCTACTACAAATTGAGGAGCCCTTCGGTCCGCTGCTGCACTGTGGCACCCCCTCTCTGAGTTGGCTGAGGCCGGAGCCATCTCCCTCTGCTTGCCAGGAGGTGTGGAGGGAGAGGCGCGGGCGGGAACTGGGGCTGCGCATGCTCGCGGGCCAGCATGAGTTCTGGGTGTGCGCAGGCTCCGCAGGCCCTGCACTCAGAATTGTTTGAACCGGGACTGGGATGTGGAGGTTGCAGTGAGCCGAGATTGTGCCACTGCACTCCAGCCTGGGCTACTACAGTCCAGCCAGAGCAAGACTTCATCTCAAAAAAAAAAAAAAAAAGGAAAAAAAAAAAGAAACAGAAAAATCAAACTGCCATGGAGAATGCTTTACCCGAAAGTTTGGTTCACAGCCTTTATTGGATTATCTACTGGGGCAAAGTAAAACCAGCAAGCTTGTATTGCTATCCCATGGTTAAGGTTCAAAGCTACTAGATCTTCATTTGTGTGCGTATACATGTCAAGATGTGTTTGTTTGTATGCACACTTATTATGTTTTACCAAAATTATCTTATAATAAGTGTAAGCAATTTTCAAGTTCACGTGATGCAAAGTGTAACTTTACTAAAAAAGCTAGCTTTAAAATTATTGGTGAAATAGAAATAGAAATGCCGTCAGAATTGTCAGCATACATTTTTGTCTGAATTTTATGTCTGTTTCTGCTAGATATTTTAAAATGTCAGTGTTAATTCAAGCTGGGAGCTGCTTGGGGAAAGCCTGCCTCCCATTCTATTCAAACTGTCAGTGAGATACATACATATCTGATTGTGTCCTCTGGAAAGGCTAATCAGAAACTCAGAAGAATGCAACCATTCCTCTCACACCTACCTGTGACCTGAAGCCCCAACTCCCCTCCCACTTCGAGTTGTCCTGCCTTTCAGGACCAAACCAAGGTTCATTTCACATATGTTGATTGATATCTGTGTCCCTTATTAAAAGTAAAAAAGTAAGTACAGTGATTGGGTTAAATGTTTGAGGTAAACTTTTTGTGTAAATTAAAATCTTAAAGTTATTCTCAATGCTCATTTAATATCTGGGTCATTTCCAATTAAGAAAGTGTTGTAATATGGGCAAGTATGCTACTAAAATTGTGTAGTTGTTCTTATCTATAAATGCCCATATCTAATAGTTCAGGATTTCTTGCTTTTTAGGGTTTCACTAAAGTTTTAGTTTACCAAGAATAAAATTCTGGTTAACACGTAATTCCGTATACAAAATGTGCCAGAAAGAGTTTTGTTATCAGGAGAAAAAGAATAATTTTGTCTAATTCAAAAGTTATCTAAAAGTTAAATTACAGATTTAAAAAGGTTATTTATGAAACAATGTAGTAAGGAATCATTAAGTAAGGGAGAAAGATGTGGAAAAAGTTTATATAATAAAATATTCTTAAGAACCCGATAAAGAATTGGGGACATTTTGCTAACTAACATGTTCATAGTTAAAGCTCTTGGTCTTGATTAAAGTCAAATAAGAAGTATCATAAAAAATGCATCAGCAGTTTGGCAATTCTTTTTTTCATATAGTTAAGCATGAAGCTGGATTTGGCATAGAGCCAAATTTCACATACATGCTTGCTTTGCTTCATGCTATGTTTACTGTTTTGCATGGATAGTGCTAGAGTACTTATTGGTCATGTGTCTAAAGTGGATTTCTTGATTGCACAGAATGTATAATGATATTGGTGAACTTAAGGATACTGAATTGTGTGTCAGGAATGAAATATTCATTATGTGGGTTTTGAGGGCCCTAGGTAACACTATAGCCTCCAGGGTAAATTAAGTAGGAAAATTTAGGGTTGGTTTCTTGTTTGTTTTTGCTTCTAGTTTTCATTTGTTTGCTGTTTATTCTCCTCTGGCTTTGCTTGTGTATCCTTATATATAAAAGCATGATGCTTTTTAGTTTCTAGCGGAAGGCTTGTATTTGGTCCTGTGAATAGTTATTTTGTTTCCTATGCATTTCTAGTGAGTCATTATTCATTCCATTTATCTGGAATTCCTAAGGTACCTTGGTCAGGCCGCAGTAATTAATGGAGCACACCAACTTTTTATCCTTACAAACTAACTTTTTGGATTTTAGGCTTTCTAATCATTTAAGCGTGTTGAATATACTTTCATAAATAGAATTGGAGTCATACTTCTCTCTCTCTGCTTAATTTCTCCAAAATTTGTAAACCATTTGTGAATATCCTTAATTCATGACAATATATTTGTTTGCATACAGTCAAGCAGGGTCACTAAGGCTGTTCAGGGAGAGAGAACTCAGAAACCCGGCATGCCAGCAAAAGGATAAAAGTTTCTTACCAATGTCTGGTCTCTTTCGTTCTGTGCAAACTGGTTAATCTCCTCTGTAAAGTTTTAAATTAATTGATTTAATAATAATAAGAGCTTAAATCAAATATTTTGCCAGAAAAGTAGAAAACGTACTGCCTCTTAGTTTACATGACTTTAGCAGTCTTTGGGAAATAAAGACAGTTTTACAGATTATTGGTAAAATACAGTGTATTCAAAATATAAATATGTGGTCTAAATTGTGTTCAAATATTAGGTTTTCTAAATGTTTTCAGGTCATAAACTGCTGCTTTGGCTTTTGAAAATTGTTTCACTTGCCTGCTTTTCCAGAGATAAGGCCAGGAGAAATGTGGAGTTGGCCACACCCTTAAACTATGCTGGAAATAGTCAAACCTTAGAACACAACTTACCAGGTTTTACACTAAAGTTAAAATTGCTAAGAGTTGCCACTGTAACTTGCAATTAAGACAACTAGAAACAGTTTTACATGCAAGGTGTGTAAAAACAGTAGAATGTATTTTTTTTTTGTAAAAGGTTATAAAAGATTTTTGCTTCTTTAAAATTTCCGCATCATCATTTTGACAAAATAAGTACTTTATGGTAATATGGAATTCCAAAATCAAACTTCAGTTTCAAATTTGTCTTTCTTAATGCCTGGTTTTCTGGATGGATCAGAGGGCCCCTGAAAAATCCAGAAATGAGGTAAGCAGGGGTATTTGTCATGTTTAGGTACATAGAATTGCCAAAATGATGTTCAGTCTTCTTTAGGTTATATTTTTGTGAATAATACTAATATATGTTCCGAAATAGTATAGGATTTCTAAAATAGTATATGCTATCAATTATAATTATGGTTATTACGCTAAGTTATTGTAAACCACAGATATAACCAAATTTCCTTGTATAAAGCTACTGACCCAAGTGGAACAAAAATTAACTAAACACCAAGAAAATACTTTGTCAGATTTTCATGTTAAACCAGCTGATACTGAAATTGTTTAAATAGTTTATAACCAGTGCTTGATCCCATATTCCTGGGCAGAAAATTAAAGCTTCATGTACATTTGGTCACTTGGTGGGCCATTTAAACAGTTTGTAAAGGGATTTCATTCAATTGTCACTGTCAATGCATGTTTTCTGGTTGTATAAAAGTTTTCCCATGCAAGAGGGCTGATGTTATAACACATTATTATGCTACACTGTATTTTCACCAGGAAAAAAAATCTTTTTATGGTTTGGATCCTCTGAGAACATTGGAGAAAGACTGTCCTTGCCATCCACACTACAACAAAACTTCAGGAACTTGGGCTTTGGGTTCATAGTTTCACAACTGAGATCCCACCACACTTTTGGAACTGTGTACCCATTGGATTGTATTTTACCAATAATCTGTAAAACCTTAACAAGGGTAAAGATAACCAGGGACATTTCTCCCCAGAAGAGCATGGCATCCTTGATGTGAACAGCCTTTCCCAAGTTCACAGGTTAAGACTTTTACTATCGTGAAACTCTTTTCTTTGAATTTTTTTTTTCTTGCTTATGTCTCTACAAAGAAAAAAAAGCATTCTGTTATGTACACTTATAGGATTATACTTTTATTTGTGAAGGAGTTGGTCACCAGCCTTATACATGGATAACCTTATCTTTGATAGATAAAGATGAAGGCCCAATGTAGGTAAGAAACTTTAATAGTACATACATTGCCTCATAATCAGTCAAAAACAAAACATTAGTTTCCTCTTAATCCACATCATGGGTTAAAGAGTACACTGACAGGATGCCTTCATTCTTCTAGAAGGGTATCATTTGTTAGGTCCTTTTTCCATGGTTTAAAGTAAAAGAAGCAATTATTAGAAATGTATACCTCATAATAGGCTCTATAGCCAATTCTACTTTAAAGGTTATCGTCACACAACAGACTTTGAATTCTCTTGTGAAAATTATGCTAAATAATAGAATTTAGTAAACAGAAAAGTACCTGTGCAGCTGCTGACACTTGTTGCCTATGGAGAAATACATCAAATGCAGATTATAAAAATTCAGTTGTAGAGGATTAATGAAAAGACCACGTAGTCAAGAGAGTAGACTCTTCATTTAGCTCATTCTTTAATCTATTTAATTTTAGGTGGTTTGGTTTATGGGGACCCTGGGTAAGGAGCATACGCTGAACTATTGGTATTATCCTCCCAATAGTCATAATAATAGTCTCCCTGGTGAGCTGTATTCTCTTAAAGGTTTTAAATGCTTGCAAGCAGCCATCTCTAGAATGTCATATGGTCTCTCTTCAACAGGAATGACAAGAGCTGAAAGAAATGTGCAACAATAAGGACACTGTAACCTATAAGTGACATGCTGAGACCAGAAACCCAAAATGATGGTAACTAAGAGTGGTGCTAAGGCCTTAAGTTTTAGTCACACTCTCACCTAAGTGAGAACCTGACCAAAAAGGGGGAATTTTTAAAACAAAATTCTGGGAGGCCATTGTTTTGGACTCAGCTCATGCACTAGGCCCCAACAGACCAAACCAAACCAAAATGGAGTCTTTGTGCTAAGACTTTAAGGAAATACATGGATTCGAGAAAACACCAAGTTTTGTTTTTTCTTCTGCAAATCTTTATAACAAATGTTTCTGACAGCATAGGTATCCACTCCCTGAAGTTCCCATTAAATATTTAACCAAATTCATTTCCTCTCACCTAGAGACTATCCTCCTTCAGATGATCATGCAACAAAGGTTCCAGCCAGTTCCAGGTGAAGACACCAGCCCTGGCCATCCAGAAGCTACCCTGCCTCCACTAGATAGAGCAGGATGAGTTTTGTGATCCCCAACAGATAGGGACTATGCCTCAAGCCAGTATGAGCAGTTACAGAAAAAAGATCATCAGTCCCTCTGCCTCCCACAAAGATTTATGGGGATCGCATCTCTCAGGGGGAAGATGAGGCAGGAAAATAGGGTCTGGAGGCAGGGAACATAAGCCGATATACACTTCAGATATGACAGGAAATATCCTCTCCATAGGTCGGTAGGCCAAGTAAATGTAAGTTTACTTCATCCTCTTCATTTACATAGGGTGTACCCCAAGTAGTGGATGTTTAATTGCCCCAAAATTCTGTAACAGGGCCTTTGAGCCCCTCTGCTCAGGCCCAGTCCCACACGGTGGAGTGTACTTTCGTTTTCAGTAAAAGCCATCATTTCTTCCTTGCTTTGTGTGTTTTGTCCAATGCTGTTTTCAAGAGGCACCCTCCACCGTTAACACTGGGATCAGCAACAGCAGGAGGCAGCAGCAATTTGTTCTTTCATAGCTTAATTTGAGTTATCTCTAATTACATTTGAAACAAATTTGTAGATCTTACAACCCCAAATGGAACATCTTAGTGGGTGACATGCAACCTGGATAAGAATAACTATACCAGGCTGCAAGGTTTTTGAAAGCAGGTAAGTTAGTTCTCAGAATGACCACCATACAGTTTGGCCCAATGTTTGTACTGTATTTAAAAAGTGAGGTTTCATGTAAAATGAATGCATGGGGCCTTGAAGGATAAGAAGAATACTAAGAGGTACAGGAAGGAGTAAAGGATGCATTAAACTGAATTCAAAATCCAGAGTTCTTAAAGCTGGTGGTATGATCCAAGGAGAAAGCAGATGTGTAGACGTCATTAGGTAATGACAGTAGCCAAGAGAGATTTCAAATATCCTTGAAAGTCACAGTAGTTAGGAATTGCCTTTATTATAAAACACGTGATATGGCCGGGCGGGGTGGCTCATGCCTGTTATCCCAGCACTTTGGGAGGCGGAGGCAGGCGTATCATGATGTCAAGAGATTGAGACCATCCTGACCAACATGGTGAAACCCCATCTCTACTAAAAATACAAAATTTAACTGGGCATGGTGGTGCATGCCTGTAATCCCAGCTACTCGGGAGGCTGGGGAAGGAGAATCACTTGAACCTGGGAGGCGGAGGTTGCAGTGAGCCGAGATCATCCCACTGCATTCTAGCCTAGGTGACAGAGCGTGACTCCGTCTCAAAAACAAACAAACAACAACAAAAAAAACTGGTGATAATTGTTTGTAGGGTGAAAGTGGGATGTGTGCTGAACTTCCCTTCCTTTTAAAATGTTACTTGAAAATCTAGTGCCTGATTTTGTCAAAACAAAGACGTGTGCCACCCAATTCCTGCTTCTGTGAAATATGTATTTTCTAGCAACCAGTTTACCATAATGCAGTTTATTATCATGACCTGAGTTTTCTTAGAAACATGAGCTTCAGATCAATATATCAATTGGCAATAACAAATTTGAAGTTGGCAATAGCTAATGGCATCTGTAAAATTTATCTCATTAAGACGTGCTAACTAACATATATTTGGAAATTAGTTTATCTGGGAGGACATAGCAGAATCGTGTATATGTGTTTCTTTGGGTGCTATATTAGGAGTCTTTTGTTGTTATTTTAGAAACAAAAGGTAGACACTCTGTACCAGAATTGCTTCAATTAAAATTTTCAAGACATAGAGATCATGTGGAGAAAAATATTTAATCACATGGAAAATCATCTATGAAAGATTTCCAGATGTTTATAAAATAATGATTGCTATGATTTCAGATACTTTTTCACCACAGGAATCATGAGAGTAGTCTTTGTGGTGATGTTTTTGTCAAAAAATAGAAAAGTATTGTGACTAAAGGGCTGGGACTAAGGTCTGGCTCTACTTTCAATAACCATGCTAGGTTCATTATTTAACTCTGTAAACAAGAGCTTCTTCACACATAAAATGTGAGTATTAATTTGCATGTGTTGCCAAAAACCTTCAGAAAAACCTAGTGCCAATTCAATTTGAATTCCCAGAGAAATGAGCTGTCAATTCCCCATACCATTTCCGACAAAAAATATCATCTGCTTTATTTTATAATTCAATACAAAAATAGAAATTAGATTGTTTCATTTTCCTTTCTTTACTTGCTAGTAAAGTTGGTAATATTTTTCATATATTAACTTTCAATTCCTGTTGAGATTTTCTCTTTCTGATTTATAAAAAGCTCTTTATTGACTAAAATATTAATATTTGAAATTACTTTATAAATGCTTCAAATATATTTGTGCTAATGTTTTGTTTCCTTTTTAATTTCCTTTATGCTATTTTTGGACTGAAGACAGGTTAACTGTCTCTGTAGTTAGACCTACCAATCTTGTCCTACATGAGGTCCCAACTTGCTCAGATGCCACACAGGATAATTTGCATATAATAACAATTGATGCTTGCCTTGTGATGACTCTTCCTAAATTAACATTTCATAATTATTTTCATGTTTCTTCATATTAAAGATTATATTACATATTAATTTTTTATATTTTTAAAGTAGGAAATGGTGTTCATTGTTTTCCAAAATGGGTTCTTACTCTAATCACATTTATGTAATAATTTATCATTAACCTACTATTTTATCAGTTGGATCCTAGACTATTATTTTTCATTGATATATATATATATATGTATCTATCATTTACTAGAAATATATATTTTAATACTATAACTTTCTAACATTTTTGCTAAACCAAAATTTGTATTTCTCTTAGGATACTTTGAACAGCCATTACAAAATGCCATACACAGCATGGCTTAAACAAATTATTTTCTCACAGTTTTAGAGGTTGGAAAGTCCAAGATAAAGATCTGGCAGTGTTCAGTTTCTGGTGAGGGTTCCCTTCCTGGTTTGCAGGTAGCCACCTTCTCATTGTGTCCTCACATGGCAGAGAGGGAGACCAAGCTCTCTGGTGTCTTTTCTTACAAGGACACAAATACCATCACATCATGTTCTCACCTTCATTTCTTCATCTAATCCTAATTACCTCCAAATACAAGTACGAGTAGTTTCCAAATGCAGTCACACTGGAAGTTACGGCTTCCATGTGTGAACTGAGAGGGGAGGTATAATCATTCAGTCCATAACAGTATTAAACTTCCATTTATAAATAACATAAATTTTTGTTATTTGTTTATTCTTATAGATGAAATTCATCCATCTGCCCTGGCTTTATGTAATAATATTCTATTGTGTGTACCTTCATATGTCAGCTTCAGTCTTTTTTGAACAAAGTGTACTATAATAAACTTTGTTGTACTAGAGAATTTTGGCTTCAACTTATTTTTTCTAAATGATGCATTTTGATAACTTCTACCTAAAGTTTGGTTGAAAGTATTTTTAGAGAAAAGGTATTTAAATTTAGTAATAATATCTTCAGCAATGTTAAGCTAACCCATCTGATGGTGGGAAATGTGTAGCCTTTTGCCTACACTCAAGAAATCAAGTATTCTTTCCTGAACCAATCCTTCTAGTCCCACAAGAGAACAAATTTGAATGATTTTACAGATGAAGAACAGAGATCGTTTATTCTCATACTTATTGGAATGTAGGAATTCACACATGAAATGAAAGTGACACTAGTAAGTTTGCAGAAGTGCAACTATGAAGGACATCTACTGAGAAACTGTACCTTAGAGTGTATTGGGATTATTATTTAAAGCTGGCATAAGGAGAGTAGGTTCATTAGCTTATGACATCCTCTGAGTCATTGTTGAAGCCATGCAAGTCACTTTATTGAATTTCTCCCTACAAAGATTTTTGGCCGGTTTATTGTGTTTTCCAGACATAATAAGCCTAAAGTGGGGATTGTAACACTGAGTCATGACCACCGCTAACTATTTTAGCTCACTAAGAACACATATGAAAGTGTTCACCATGCAAGAGTATGCACAGGCTCTAAACAATGTTTGTGGTTTTAAATATTTTTTATGAGAAGTTATTGTCTTTTCCATAGGATCCAGTGTTAGAATTCTTACTGTTCTCAAGTACCAAAAAGAGTGTAAACAAAATCATAAGATAAAAAAATTGGCACTACCTATAAAAGCAAATTTTTCTTTCTATATGCTTCTGCCAATGAAAGTAATGTACAGAATTTTATTGATGTAAGCCTTGAACAAGCCAAGTAAAATATATTCTTGCATTAATTTAAAAAAAAAAACTTAGAATTTTTTGCCTCTATACTTCATGTTTGTGAGACTCTGAGGCTGATCTCTCAGAATCTTTATTAGCAAAAAATATTAAGATATTTCTTGGTTGAAAACCAAAGAGGGTGAGAAGAGGTAGACAAACCACCGAAATGGATTAAAATGTATCAAAGTAACTTCTTAAAGCTCTAGGACATATGTTTGCTTGCTTATGGAAATATGTTTAACCACAAAATAATCCCTCCAATAACTTCTGAAATACAATCAGAGGTATCAGCACCCTTCATCCAAGTTCAGATTTGTAAGACAATCAAATTAGTTTAGAAGTCACACAGGGTAATTTGCATATAATGACAATTGTATCAACGTATGTTACAATTAGAATATTTTTGGACCAATATGCTACTCTCTCAATTTAGATCCATACCAAGGACTCTGAAATATAACCATTTACAACTTCCCCTCATTTTTATTTCTCCAGAATGTGCTTTCAAAGTGATAACAATGTCACAAGCAGTGACTCATTCTTACCAGAACATTGATGGTCTCCTGAGCAGTACCACTTCTCTGTCTGAGGGGATCAGGGATGGCATCGTTGTCCAAATCTGTTACTTTCACAGCTATCTTGTACTGTGATTCAATTTCTCTGTCTAGTGAATCTAATAGCTTTATCACTCCTGATGCAAAAATAAAGGGAGACCTGTTATCCCAGGATTAGTAAATATTTGCAATATATTCTAAAATGTTAATTCTATAAATGAAATTATTACAATAATGAATAGAAATTAACTAATACAAATAAATTAATTATATATTCATACACCTAAAATGTAATTATAACAGGTATTAAACTATGCACTATTTTACTCATCTGTTAAGTCACATTCTTGGATACATGGAAAACCACAAGTGCACAGGCTTTCTGAAGATCAATATAGCAAAGATCAAAGCTTTAGTGCTTTGCCTTAGGTAAGTAAGAATTTATGGATACAGCTAACAAATCCAGGCGAACATTAAATAGTTCAAGAGAAAGTTTTTAAGATGTTCTTATGATCACAGTTTCTAAATAAAATACATTTCCAATGAGTGTATATGAGATCTTTACTTTTATGATTAATTGATATCAGCGTTTTTACAATACCTGTACCTGGTTCAATGTAAAATTTGGGAGGTGTTCCCAAATTGCCTCCAACAATGGTATATTTCATATTATTAAATGGCCAGTCTGCATCAGTAAATGTAACTTTTCCAACTAGCGTATCAACTGGACTATTTTCAAATACACTGAAGGTAAATGCTGATGCAGTTCCAATTGGATTCAGTTCATTTATGTGACTCACCCTTACAATGACTGTAATAATTGCTATGGAAAAGAAAGCACATAAAAATGCAGCTGAGGCAATAATGTGTCTTCTTCAATAATCCTTTTTGTCTTTTCTTTTTAATTAACACCTCCTATTATATTACATTTATTATATTTTATACTAAAATCTCAGGGCGTAAGTTATACATTTATACTGATGTTTTATTAAATTATTACCTTTTCAATCATAGAGCATTCGGAAATAAGTTTAGGAGTAAAAATTCCATTGATTCTTTTTGAACACCTGTCAAAGAAATTGTCTTTTATAGTGTGTTCATATATAAATGCTACTATTCTGAATTAAAGACCATGGTTTCCAAAATCTGACAAACTATTCATTAATTGAAATATAATCAAAATGCTTCAGTATAATAATGAAAGAAATGCAATTTACTATGAGAATCTGAATATTAGTATTTTCTCTAAAGTAGAATAAACAAATAATTCCTTGAGAAATATTTTAAATACACAAGTATTCTAAAAATGTTTATTTTTTAACATTGTATTTCAATAACTGTAATATGCTGTATTAAACATTTGGGTTTCATTCTCTAATTTGTTTTTATGTAGACTCAGTTTTTAAATAGCTGTGCATGAGCACTAAATAAGTTAATATAATAATATATTGCATACTTTTTTTATAACAGATTTTTTGAATAGTTATAAATATGACAAACTTCTGAGGCCCAATTTTTAAATGCACTGGGTGTTTTCTATGTCAAACTATTTTAATATTTCAAATTAGTAATTTCTTACTTGATAGTACAGGACTTCCTTCATCAGACACTTTCACAAACAATGTATGTTTGAAATGCATTCCTGCAAAAATAGCATTATCAAAATCCAGATGTCTAGGTCCAATCTGTAGATGAAAAGCAGTGTATCAATGGTTCACTTTGTTTTCTTTGGTTAAACATCTCTTTTGTTATTTATATGAATCCAAAATGAAGACATATGAAACTGATATTGGTAACGAATTAGTGAAAATGATATTCTAGAACAGCATTGTCCAATAGGAATATAACATGAGTCATAAATGTGTGCCACATATGAAATTTAAACCTTTCTGGTAGCCATATTTTAAAATAATACAAATAAACAGGTAATATTAATTTTAATAAAGTATTTTATTTAGTCAAACATATCCCAAATGCTAGCATTTTAAATTACAATCAATATCAAAAATATTGATGAGATGTTTACATGTTTGTTCATTCTAATTCTATGAAATTCTTTGCTTAATTGAAAACTGTAGCATATCTTAATTTGGACAAAACACATTTATGAGCTCAAAGGTATATGTAGCTAGTGGATTCTGTACTGCAAAGTTTTATATAATATACAACTATAAATTTATTGCAAAACTAAGATGATATTACTTTATATTCTGGCACTTTGTAATTATTACCATACATTGTAAAAATATGCTAAGAGCAAAAGTAGGGTATCATATTTATGTGCATTTGTTCACACTGATTCATTTGTCATAGATTGCCATTTTCTTATGCATTATCTTCATAAATAGTTACTGTGATGTGTAAAAAGTGGTCGTCGTGAATTTGTGCTCTTTCAAAATGAGTTAGATCTGGATTAGTATTAGTGGAAATAATCTGTAGGCAGCAAGCTTTGAATTGCAAGCTTCAAAATTACACAAAAACAGAACTTGAGATCCATTCTGCTGGGAGAGGTCAAAGCATCTCATATTTTTGTTCTTTCACTTTACTCTCCTGGGAAGAATGTGCATGGCAGGCATGATGCTTTCAGGATCTTAAATAACATTAAATACAAAGGGAAGTGGCAAGAGTCTTCCCCCTCACAATCCTCAGGGTGGTTGTAGCCTAGAGTACGTCTGGGGCCATCCAAGGGGAGGAGTGGAAAGAATGTGATCGCGTGCTGTGTCTTCAGTTCTTCTGAAGGCCTTTTTGTGCCTCAGCCACATTCGCATTAACTATTTTTTCTCAACAAACAGCCAATACCTATTAAGGAGGGAAGTTATGTGTAGCAACTGGATACTGAGTTTGTGCAAAAAGGATAGGTGAATAAAACTGTTTTCTCAAAATTCTACAGTGTTCCCATAATTATAGAAATCAGAGTCCGTAAATGAAATAGTCAAATGGGGCAAAATAGTTTTTCGTGAATGAAGTAGCATATTAAGTAATCTCTAAGGTGCTTTTCAATATTAGAATTCTGTAGTCTATATTCTAAATAGATAAAGTAACAAAGAGAACAATGGCACTGAATCATATATCAGTCAGGAAGTTAACAATTTATACCAGTAATTATTTTGTAAATTTATTGTATGCCTTTTCTATCAATATTAAGAGAATATGAAAATACAGACATAAATTTAACAATGAAAAGAACTACAACTACAATAAGGAAATGGGAAGAGGCAGACCAGCATCTATGGAAATTCTATATGTGTCAGAGATAGCATTAGAAGTCTCTGTAGAAATATCACTGTGAGAGTAGGTGCTCCAAATAGTGAAAAATAATTAATTGCTTTCCTACTTTACTGCAGACCACAAAATAAGTTCTTTTACATTTAGAAAAACTTAAATATGAAATGCCACTTGTAAAAATATTTACAAGAAAATATAGGATATTTTCCAAAATATCAGAGTATATCACACCAATAATAACAAAACAGAATGGATAAAGACATGATTATGCTTTTCACACAAAGGAAACACAAATATTTAATGTTTATTCACATATTTGGTGAATATGGAATGATGTGCAATCTGATTATCAATTAGGCAAAAACATGTTAAACGATGTGACAGTAGCAGTTATTATAAGAATATTGCTCAAAAGCAATGCATATCCATTTCAGGTGACAGTATAAGCTGGTACAACCTCTTTGGAAAGCAACTTGGCACTAACTCATACAGCTGAACGTTTAAATACATTATAACATGGCAGTTCTGATCTGGGGGCACTAAGAGAAACACACAAGAATGCTCATTACAATGATATACATAACACACAAAAACCAGGAGGAAATTCAAATCTCTACCAACGGGAGAATGGTTATAGTCATACAATGGAATATTAAGATATATAATGGAACATTACAGCAACTAAGTGACTGATAGACAGATAGATAGATGATAGACAGATAGATGATAGATATGATAAACAAGTACTCCCTAAACAATAATGACTCAAACACATAATGAATCAAATATCAAGTTACAGAAGACTGCATAGGTATACCACTTTTTTAAAGGTTAAGAACTAAGCAAACATAACAAGGCTATCTAGTAATATGTACATTGATGACAAAACTATAAAATCCCCAAGTCAATGACAAACACAAAATTCAGAATACTAGTTGCGTCTAGAAGACAAGCAGAAGGATGGCAAAGGGTAGCAGCACAGCTGTTAGTAATGTTCAATTTCTGAAGTGAGATGATGGGCTCAGGGGTTCATTTTATTGCTATGCTTTATTACTTGCAAATATGTTATGTTATGTAATATCAAATATTACATCATAAAATAATTTAAAAAATGAATTGACTAGTAAAAATATATTGGGGTGATTTTTCAGGTCAATGCTCATTAAAGAGAAATAACCTCATAAAATACATGATTAGTAATACTGACTTAAAGAAATATTCCTTTTTATTATTTTATTAATAAGTTCAATATATTGTATATGAAATCATTTGGATTCATTAAATAGTAATTCATTGTTAAACATTACAATTACATGGCTATCACTGGCACCCTGGTGAATATCATTCCTCCATGAGTAAAGGTAAATTTAAAGTTAATAGCTACTAGTCTACTAGAGCTGTAATCATTATTTTAACATAAAATTCTTGGTGCTTATTATAAATCATAGTTTTGAGTGATTGCTAATCTTTTTATCTCATTAATATAATACATATGCCAATGTATGGCATCTAAGAACAAATGTTTTATTTTTAATTTTAAAAAATTATATTTTAATTATGCCCTTTTATGAGTTTAAAACTCAAACATCATTGGAGAGCCAAACACATGTTCTATGTTCTTCTAGTAAATGTTTTATTCCCTAAGCATTAAAATTGTGTCAGTTTCTTTTTTTACACACTAGCTTCTTTTCTCTAGCTTCTTTAAGATAAGGATGTTGCTACTTTATGACTTTTTCTGAACTTAATCACCCTTTGAGAAAAATGCTATTGTTCTCCTTCCCATAATAGTTGGAAAAAAGAAAAAGAGGTTATACCATATGCCAGGGAATTTAATAAAAAGATTAATTTTTCATAATTTTCAGGCAAAGGTAGAAAGCCATCATAAAATACTCTGTGTCAATGGTTTCGCTTCTAGGAAATTTATGTGGCTGGTTTTATGGTTTTAGTCAAATTAGAACAGGCCCACTACAAAAATTTTGTTGTTGTTTACTCATGTATTTTGTATGCTTGTTTTATTTGTTTTATTCTTGTTAGAGTTGCATGAATAAGGGAGATTCAAAGAAATGTTTTTCATGCCATGATCTTCATATTCCTAATTGAGGATATTTTTGATATTGTATTATTTTCCATCATTATCAGGATACAAATGTAACATATGTAGTTTACAAGTATCTGTTTTGATATTCTAGTCATATCAACAATATATTCTAATTGCAAGGAATTATGAAAACATGGCATTGATGCATCTGGCAATAATGTTACTAAATCCTGTCAATGTCTTACCAAAATGACTTTTACAGTATAATTTTGTTCATTTTATTTACTCATTCAGCATTTTTAGTTTATTTTTTATTGATACATAATGTACATATTTTGGGGTACATGCAACAATATATTTGTATAATTTGTAAAGATCAAATCAGTGTAATTGGGATATCCATCACCTTAAATATTTGTCTTTTCTTTACACTAGAAATATCTATATTATTTTCTTCTATTTTGAATTATACAATGGATTATTGTAAACTACAGTCACCCTACTGATCAAATACTAGGTCTTATTTCTTCTATCAAATGGTAGATTTATATCCATTCATTGTTCATAAATCAATATATATATATATATATCTCTCTCTAAAACATTGAATATATGTCAGAAACTAGTTTAATGACAGATTTTTTTCTTTTACCATCTGATGGGAGAAACAGATGTAATGTGTGATTAGTGCTATGGTGAGAGAGATACAAAATGCTGCAAGAACCCAATGAGATGTGCCTGTGCCTAATCCAGACAAGAGGGAGAAGAAGTATCAGGGATGGCTCTTAAAAGAAACAATCTCTAAACAAAGCCATGAGGGCTATGCAGAATTGTGTGAGTACTGGGGACACAACATAACTGAGGAGGAATTTCTAGCAGTATGAATATCATGAACAGCAGGACTAAAAGCAAGGTGAAGGACATCCATTGTTTTAAGATTGTGAAAGTGGTTCTGTGCATCTCAGCCACAAAGTATAAGACAGAGAATGATAATGTTAGGGGTTTGTATGGAATGCAACTTGGATAAAGGTCCATTTGCAATGAATTCAGTATCAAAATAAGGTAAAAAAAAGAAGTGCTTGTTACCTGTGTCTACTCATCCAAACCGTGTTTGGTTTCTTATCTGTTAATGAAAACAAACTCAACATGGGTTTGAACAACTTTTAGCATAGCAATGTTCAGCCATTACCCAGGAATCTTTGTTGAACACAATGTCTAATCAAACCCCACCTATTCCTTTAAAAATATGTGAGTATAACAACATATTGCCTGACTTAGGTCTCAAAATTTATTGGAAATAAAATTCTAGATTTCTTTAATTGGTAAAATATTTGAGCTATGGCACATCCCAGAATACAGTAATGAAGTATGCATATTATCTTCATATACCATATTTGATAGTTATTGATTATATTTATTAAAAGTAACTATGGTAGTGATATGGACAGGAGACAGGGAAATACTGGGTAGAAGAGGGTGGTCCCCAGCTAAGGCCACACCCCCAAGCCTGGGACTATGTCCCAAAGTGAGAACATGTATTCCTGTTTTCCCATCCAAATGTTGCCTTTTCCAAAACCATCTTGGCCTGCCCCACCCCACACCCTGTACCCATAATCTCAGGCTCCACTGGCAGAGGGACAGCAGAGCAGCAGAGTGGCTGGGCAGCCGAGAAGGAGAGAAGAAAAGCAGTAGTAGCTAGACATCAGAGAGAGCAGCTTGACAGTGGGACTTCAGAGAAGAGTTTGGTTGGGGCCAAATTCCAGAGGAAGACCACCTTCCCACTCCATCCCCTGTCCAGCTCCCCATCCCACTGAGAGGCACTTCCACCACTCAATAAAATATTCTACGTTCACCACTCTTCAGTTTATTTGTGCGGCCTGATTCTTCCTGGATGCTGGACAAGAACTTAGGTACCAAGAGGATGGGTGTGAAAGGCTGTCACCCTGACCCTCCACTGAGCTGTTAAACACTTAAGCTGTACATGGACAGCAAAGCTAAAAGAGCACACTGTAACACATGCCCTCTGGGGCTCCAGGGTCACAGGTACCCCCTTAGACGCCATGGTGAAGCACAGAGCTGTACTCCTGCCAGTGCCCAGAGGCATGAGTCCCAGCCCCCACACCCACTCACCTGCATGCTCCCCATCCTGTGAGGGGTTTAGAGCTGAGGGCTGAGTAAATGAGCCACCCCCTTCACAAGTCCTGCATAGGGGTCAAGGGAATGAACCCGTTTCAGTAGTTTTGACACATTCCAAAGAAATAGACAGTATTTTATTATACAGCCATTTGTTTTAGGAAATTTATAACCTTCCTAGTTCAGTTCCAAAGATCAAAATTGCATTCCAGCATTCATCTCAAACTAAGATATGTTGTTGGTAATTTAAGGTTCAATTAAAAATCCAGGAACAAATTCTGCCATCAGCTATTTGAATTACTGTAGTTCATTAAGAATTTTATAATCATGAAAATATTTTTCTATCTAAGGTTAATCACAGGGACACAACCAGAGAGCAATTTAAAAATACTTACTCTCAGTTCATTGTTTGTGAGGGTAAATGTTCCAATTGAAAAGGCATCCATAATCAAATGATATGTTATATTGTTATTGGGAGCATTTCCATCCTTTTCTGTACAAGTTAGAGAGACTAAAAGAGTTTCAACTGGGATGTTTTCAGGACATTCAATTCTGAAATGAGCAGAATATGAGAAAAATGTGGTATAACATGTTAATCTAGATTTATGCAGATGATAATACTTAATAGATGTTTAAAAATGTGATCTTTTAAATAATCACTTCTGCCAATAAGAAAAGTACAACATTGATGAAAAATAGTGTAAGATAAGAAATTATTTGGCATCCTTGCTGAGGCTAAGGGAATTGAATTGCTATTATGCTAGATGAATAAGCAGCAACTTTAGTATTATGCACACATATTATCATTGAACAAAATGGAAATTAGTATCTCGGATTAATAATTTTATATTTATAAATCCTAGATCTCTATGTGATCTCTTGAAATTAAATGTCCCATGCTTTTTCTTTACTCAGATAATATATACTTGTCTCCCACTTAAAAATAAGAAAACAGAACTATTGACTATTAAATTTGATAGTTAGCAGGGACTGTTTATTCTTATCAATATTCCTATGTCCCTCTGTATATCCCAATTTTCCTATAGCTACTGCAGTAGGCTATGTGGGATATGCTAGCAAATGAAATGCAAGTGGAAATGCATTATATCAGTTCTCAGTATGATGATTAAAATTTGGGGGTACCTTCCACATGCTGTCTTTCTCACTTCTCTTCATGTGGTTGGGAGCACAAGGCAACACACTGCAAAGCCAAACAATTGAGTAGTCTAGGATCCCTGAGTCACAGCATAGAGTGCCACACAGTAGAGCCCACCCACCTGCACCACTCTTTGCATAAGGGGCAAAGAAATGCTTATTGGGTTTAGCCAGTGATATATATGTACGTTATTTTTTAAAACAGCAATCACTGGTATCTTGACTAGTACACAAAATTATAATGATATTTTTCTTTTTTAAAAGAAAATATCTAATGTTAAGTATTTAAAATACATTACAATTAAAATAATAGAGGAATAAAAGGTGAGTTGTCTAATTTGTTAATATGAAAAATGTTTTAGAACAAAAATTGTAACACCCTCCAATATGAATCTGTAGACTACTAGCTGGAATAGAAAATAAAAGCAAACAACTATTGGAGAGGCTACAGAATTCTTCTTTGTTCTTTGGCCTTTTGGTTTTCAGCAGAACATCTCTGACAAAAAGTTTACAAACAAACTAAAAGTTGATTTTTGAGTATAATGGAGCAATGGCACCATTTTAGTATGTGTATTTTGGGCATTTTTATTATAAAGTGATCAAATATATCCCTGCATTTGTATTCATAAAATATTGTTTTCAGTGGGAGAAAGTAATTCAAGGGCAGACCAACAAAAATGTTTTATAATGTATTATAAAATATCATTTCTGCTATGAAAGTGAACATTTTAAGTAAGCAGGAGCTTTTATTGTTGAACTTGCAGGACTATCAAAATTCTACTGCATATAATTTATTTTAGGTCCATATAGATAGTCTTTTGTTGCTGGAAGCACAGATTACTATGGTTTTCCTCAAATTTTCTATATGATATATAATAGTATAATATCAATATTACTTAATTGATCATTATCATTGGTGATCGTTAATCAACAGATTATCATGTGATCTATCATTAATTCTGTAACCGCATACTGTTGGAATGAGATATGTTACCAGATTACTCCTAGACTAAGTTAAGTCTTTCTAAGTTAAAGACGTCTTGTATTCTGTAGAGAGCAATACACTAAGGATCAGAAAATCGAGGTTTCAGGATCCAGCCCACTATGTATTAACTGTGTAATCTTTGTGAGTAAATTAACTCCATTTTAATAATAGAAATAACATATCATACTTGCATTTTAAATTTCTATGTAGTTCAAAAGCTAGAACAAAGAAAGTAAGTTTGTATGTGGCTTTAGAGCTATAATTAAGTTAATGTCAGTAAAATATAAAACGAACTATAACCTTGTATTTATACAAATACATGATTTCTCATATAATAGCTCTTTTAACTCCCTGAAAGCATGAAACTAAATAAAATAATCCTTTGGCTTTCTAGCTTTAATTTTTATACTTTTTAAATAGTTAATAAAGCAGATCCACTTGTACCAGGGAGGAAATTGAAAGAGAAGCTTCATAGTGTCTGAAAATAAAGGAAAGAATGAAAGGCTTCGGCTTCATTGCAGGGATGGTACGATGCTTATCCATTTGTTTTTCTCCTGCTTTCTCTGTGCCAAAATCTGAAGACCAAAAATTGCTATCATAACTTACATGTAAATATCCTGTGAGCATTGAGGTGGATTGTCATTTACATCTTGTAGAAACACTGTGATTGTCCCAGTTGTTGAATGCATTCGTTCATTGTCATAAGCTCTAAAATATAATACCCAAGACTTTGGGGTGGCTATGTCTTCATAATCCAAAGGATAGGCAAGTGTGACTTCTCCTGAATCTAAAAGGCAGGCAGATGCAAATTTTTTCATTACTCATAAAATGAGTAAGTTATGAATTAAAAAGAATGGCACGGTTAGTTCTAAGGATAAAATAAAGGTCAGTCATTGTTCTGAGGAAACTCACACGCTAGTCACAACTGTGGATCTGTAAGGAATGGTGGTTGGATAAGTGACAGGGAAAGAGAGAAGCCTTCTTAACTACATATTTCAGAACATATTTCATGGGAGGGTCATGGTGGGTGGGGTAGGAAGCACAGAGTGCAGGCTGAGTGTTGAAAAATGAGTACAGGAAATGCAGGCAGAGACAACTGAGGTGGAGTAGGGGTGGTGAAGAGGATGTAGGTGGAGTGGGGGACAGTAGGCAATGAGAAAAACAACAGAAATCAACAAAAAGAAAAGCTGATAATGTTTTCATTGAGAATTGCTTTCTAAATTTTATCTCATCTATATATGCAGAGCATGTAACCCTTATGTGAAATGTGCTCTCTCCTTTACAACCTTGATTTTTAATCTAGAGGTAAAAATATAATTGATGCTCATTCTCATTTCTTACATTCTTACCTTTCTAAGTATTTTTGTTGTCTAGAATGCATTCTCCAGTGGATGCATCAGGAAGAACTAATAGGAGATATTGTTTCCCATGTTCTCAAATATTTATATGCTGTCTTTTATATATGAGGTCATTTTGCTGAATGTAAACTTGTTAAATCACATTTTGTGTCCTTGGGTTTCCTAAATATGTTACTCTGTTAACTTATAGAAAAGTCTTCTAACAATTTATTAATATTACTCCCTTGTAAGTGACCTACTTTTTGCCTAAAGGCCCAAATACTTTTCTAAAAAATTAACATCTAATAGTTTATTAAAATCTGGCTCAGATTCAGCCATTATGGATTAGTTTTTCCAAGAACCTAGTTTGCCTTTTCAAATCTTTTATTTTAGGAATTTTTTTTGGATGATACCTCTGAGTATTTGTCAGAGGTTTGCTTCTTCAGGAATTTTTAGAACATGATTTAAAGTATTGGCTCTTCTCTGCCTACTTTCTATAGCTATCATTCTTTTCTCTTTCATTTCTGTTTTACTGTAATTATTAAATTTTAAAAATAATTACAAGTTCATGTAAGAGTTTTGTTTGTTTTTTCAGAACAATTTGAGAATAAGTAGCTGACCTGATGCCTCAACATACATTTTCTAAAGCAAGGGTATTCTTCAAACAGCCATGGTACATCAAAATTGGAAAGTTAACATCAATACATCTAACACCAAGACCTCCACTTAAATTTCAGTATATGTCTCAACATATTTTATAGCAAAAGATCCAATTCAGAATCGCATGTTGTCATATGTCTTTAGTCTCCTTCAGTATGGAAAAGGTCTTCAATCTTCCCTTGAGTTTCATGACTTTGAACTTTTTGAAGATTACAGACTAGTAATTTTGGAGAACGTCTCTCAAGTTGGGTTTGCCTAATGTGAGCTCATGATTAGATTCAGGTTATGTAACTTTTGATTAAATATCATAGAAATTACACTGCATTCTTATTAAATGTTATCAGTTTGTCTCATTACTGATGAAGTCCATTTTAATTACTTGACTCAGTGAGTATCTGCCAGTTTTCTCTACTCCAAAGTTGCCATTTTGCCCTTTGTAAATGGTAAGTTTTTGTGGGCTGTGTGCAGTGACTCAAGCCTGTAATCCCAGCACTGTGGGAGGCCAGTGAGGGTGTATCACAAGGTCAGGAGTTCAAGACTAGCCTGGCTAGCATGGTGAAATCCTGTCTCAACTAAAAATAAAAGAAAATAAAAAAAAAATTAGCTGGGCATGGTGGTGGGTGCCTTTAGTCCCAGCTACTTGGGAGGCTACGGTAGGAGAATCACTAGAACCTGGGAGCCAGAGGTTGCAGCGCTGAGATCATGCCACTGAACTCCAGCCTGGGTGACACAGTGAGACTCTGTCTCAAATAACAATAATAATCATAATTTGAAAAGAGATATTTTGAAACTAAGCATCTTGTTTTTCATCAAACTGTCCATTTATCTTTGTATTTATATCCAATGGACTCATGGAGTCTCATTTTATGATTTATAAACTGTATTATTTATTTTGATGTTCAGATTGCTCTAGAATTGGGAAGGGGGAACAATTCAAGCTGATTTCTGGCATTTTTGTTTTTGACATACCTTCATCATTCTTTGAGCATGTTCTTGCTTTCTTGCTCGTTTTATACTTTAACTACTGTGGCCTCAAAAAGAGTCATTCCTCTAAAAAGCTTCTATGGGGAAAAATGGTATTCAGAACGCATTATCTGAGTAATAGCTGTACTCATGGCCATTCTGATATTATGCTCCTAAGTTCTTTCACTCCTTAAGTAGGGACACAAAAATGTATGCATTTATATTTGCGTGTCTCTGCATATATGTACACATATAGTTACATCAATGTTAACCACACACACATGCATATACACATAGATATACATGTACAAATATATATATATGGAAAAATGTAAGTTCATTCTGATACCTTCAATTTTAATTTATCCCCACATGGTTCATTACAGTTTTCTCATTTTCCACAATTGTTACTCACATCTCTGACTGGAGAAACCATCCCTCATTTATCTTTAGTTTTTTATCAATTCCCTGGTATGTAATTAATCACCCATCTCTGCTACCATCCCCTTTTCACTGCCAGTTCTGGCACCCTTTCTTTATATATGTATGTGTATGTGTGTGTGTGTGTGATATATATATATCTCCCCCCTTAACTTGTGACTCACTGAACCTTCTCTCCACAAGTCATCTTCCCTGTCCCTCTCAGATTCTGGCTCTCTACCAGGAGCTCTTTTGGCTGATATGATAGATGGTTTGTGTTTAACTCAGCTCTTTTCATGTGTGAAAATGTACATCACCTCTTAAAAAGAGAAGACATCTTTCTTTTCTTCCTCTTCTTGTTTTATATTTATGTCGTTAGGGCTAGAAACTCCAAACTTTTGGCCATGTGGAAGGTAGTTAGAGTTACAAATGTCAAAATCCAGCAGATTGAATTTAAGTGCAGGTTCTACCACAGAAATCGGCTGCATGAGCTTGGATAAATTAAAATATTTTCCAGGCATCATGTTATGTGAGAATTAGGATAGTAAAAACCCAAAGAGGTTATTATGTATGCAAAGTTATTATATATGTGATATAATAAATATTCAATTTATGTTTACGACTGCTCTGATTTCCATAGGAAAACTTACTCCTCAAAGAAAAAAAATAATCATACAATAAAATCCCAGGAAATGCTATTGTGAGTTTGAATTGTTTGGGAGCCTCCTGTAGCAGCCAGATCATACCAACCATTTCCATACTTCTGAGAAGGAAGAAATAATCATTTCTACCTCATGAAAATATGCTAAATATGCTGCTAAATATTTTAAAGATTGTTTCATCTTGATAGAATAATAATCAGGTTTATTTTTCACTAGTTAAAAAACACTTTAATATATTTTATAAAATCATGCTCCATAAAATTATTTACCTTCATTTATAGAAAATTCTTTTTGTGTCCCCATAAGCTCATAATGTACTGAGTCCCCTATGTCTCAATCAGTCGCTGTCAACGTGACCAGCTTTGTTCCAACAGAGAGATTTTCATAAATATTTATAGGTGCATCTGGTATAGATCTGTGGGACCAAATGATGCTTTTTATCAATCACTATAAACAAATGTCTCTTCATCTATGTTACACAGCCAATATTTTAAATTTCATATAATATGTATCGTGTAACAGTTTCAGGTCTGGCCTTCTTAATGTTTTTTCATTGTACATTATTAAATCTATTAGAAAATGTTTACATTTTATAAAAAGAACCTAAAAGTTTCTTTTACCTGTATCATTTTTCAAGTCCTTCTACTGATTGGTAAACTGTACTTTATTCCAGATTACAAAATACTACAAATGTTTTTGCAATGATTTTCATTATCTTTGTGTTTGGGCATATGTCCGTATCAGCAAGTGCTTATGGCGCAAATTCTCTTAAATACCTACATTGACTTTGCAATATGAACATATCAATGTACATTTTCTATAATATTTTTATTATTAAAAATAAATACCAGAAAAATATGAAGCTTTGGATTATTCCACCAAAAAAATATTGATTCTCTTTTGTAGTTTCAAGGGCAAAATATCAATGAGTTGGCTTCCAGTGCGTGTAAAAAGAACAATAAAATACAACTCATCAAAGTTTACTTTCTAGATCATTTAAAACATTTTAAAAAAATTAACAGTGGAAACAATAACCAAACACTGGTCTTTATCCTGCTATGAGAAAAATTTCTGTGGCTTAATCTTATCAATTAAATATTTAGATTACTCATTGCTTATGCAAGAACAGGACTCTCATCATTGACATTCTGGACGTTGATACTGATGGTGCCAATGCATAACTCCAAAGACCGGTTTTCCCTATTTCTCACAGCAATCACTAAATGGAAATGCTAAAATAAATAAGAGAAGATAGAATGTGGGTTTTTATAAAGTGCTTAAAATATGCAGTTTTGGCCGGGTGCGGTGGCTCATGCCTGTAATCCCAGCACTTTGGGAAGCTGAGGCCGGCAGATCACCGGGGGTCAGGAGTTCAAGACCAGACTGGCCAACATGGTGAAACTCCGACTCTACTAAAAATACAAAAATTAGCCAGGTGTGGTGGCAGGTGACTATAGTCTCAGCTCCTCAGGAGGTTGAGACAGGAGAATCACTTGAATCCGGGAGGCAGAAGTTGCAGTGAGCTGAGATCATGCTACTGCAGTCCAGCCTGGGCAATAAAGAGTGAAACTCCATCTCAAAAAAAAAAAAAGAAATGCAATTAATTTCTCTTTACGTAAAAAATACTTTAAAAATAAAATTGAAAAACACTTTAGAAAATTGGAAGCATAAGAATGTAGACCCACTCCCCAAACACTATAAGGCCATTTGTCAAAAAGAGTATCTTTTGTACCTTTGTACAGATTTCTGCAATTATGCTTCTAATTTTCATGTAACTTAGATCATATTTTCCAATATTCGTTTTGGGCATACATATCAGATTTAAATTTGTAGAAGTACCAAAATAAAAGAGTAAGTTTTATTGTTTAGGAAAAACTAATCTGTGCAACTAAAGAACTATCTTACTTTTGGAAAAATTAGAAAGAACACAAATCCTTTAGAACCCTTAAAAAATCTAACGCTTCATTTGAAGACATGATATTACAATGCCTCAAATAACGAAGAAATGTGGTCTAACAAGGTAATCAAGAATAAGTATGATGAAGTCAAACAATGATTTTAATTTTGTTTTATTAAATGTAATTCTATGGCCAATAAGCAGATTATATTTATAAAGAAAAATAACTCAAAATTATATTTAATCCTATGAGATTATACGTTATTGGAACTTCTATTTTGGGTATATTTTAAATAGCTGAAAAAAAGTCTGAAGATCACAAGGAATATTTAACTAAAATCTGACACAACCAACAACATATTACCATTTAATTAGTGTTGTCCAGAAAAAAAAATTTACTATTTGTTCAGTAAAATAGTAGGAGAAAAATGTATAAATTGCTTGTTTTGAAAAAAGTATGGGAGAAAAATGAAATGTGTGGTGGCGTAGAAGTTGGGATAAGAGTATAAACACAGCATTTTGCATACAGAAGGTATTAAATACAATGTTTTTGAACCAATGAATTTATTGTTTCTTGGTGTTTTACATTTTATAAAGCACTTAAAATTGGTAGCTAGAGTTCATGCTTTTATTCAAGAAATACTTCTTGGCCACTTTTGATGCACTGTGCAGAATAGCAGAGAAAAGGTCTGAATTATAAATAATCTTACCATGGGTGAAGTCACATTTTAGTGGGGAAGACTGACATGTAAACCAAAAAAACGGTGAAATTTTACCAGTGAACGTTTGCTTTTGTTTGCTTTTAGAAGAGGTTGTTAAAAATGTAAAACAATTTGCCACAATCCTTCTAGGATACCACTGAAAAAAAATTATATGAGGGACACACACACACACGTGGGTTCAGAAAGAAATTCGTAATCAAGATTATACTAATTATACTACCAATACATACATATTTGGTGCGAGAATTGTCAAGGCATGAAATTAACATGTAAGCTTGCTGAGGCCAGTGATGCCCTATTGAGGCCCAGCAGACAATTTCTGAACTGTCCAAATAGATTTTGTATACCTTCTAAAGGTGACTTCATGGGTGGGGAGCAAAGAAATAAGTAAGTTTAAAAAAAGCACCATGAACTTTAGTCAGAGAAGAGGTAAAAAATCAGGACCCAAATATCAAAATTAAATGATTGGTAAATTGAATTCAGCACTATATATTGAAGACGATCTCATATGGGGTTGGTTACAGGTCAGAACACAAGGATGCTATAAAAATTAAAAAATGTATTAAAGTAACTCAAAATATTGATAAATTAAGGGAAAATAAGCAATATAATCATCTGAGTAGATGAAGAAAAATTATGAAAGTCAACATCGAATTTCTGATAAAACTTCTAAACAAACTAGGAATAAAAAAAAAAATTTCTTTACTTAAGGAAGACTACCCACCAAAATTCTACTGTAAAAAGCATCGTTGTTTGAAACAATTAAACAATGTCTTTTAAAATCATGACAAGACAAGGATGCCTGCTATTACCATTTCTAAGAAACGTTTTGGAAGTCCTCATCAGAAAAATAAGATAGATAATATAAATAAAATTTTATAAAGATTAGAGAGAAAGAAACAACTGCAATTTTCCACAGATATTTTATGAATGTTAACACAGAAAAATAAAAGATCACTTCAAAATTATTACAATCAATGTAAAGTTTTAGCAAGTTTGCTGTTTTTAAGAGTAAGATACAAGATCAATAGTTTTCTATAAAACCACAAATAACAATTAGAAAACAAGTATTTGCAATAAAACTCAAGGAATGTTAAACATATGATGTGTAAGAACTTTATAGAGAAAATACAAAATGTTATTGAAGGATTCGAATAAAATTGTTAAATAAATACATGAATTTGCTAGGTTTATGATGGTAAAAATGTCAATTCTCTCTAGTATAATTTATGAATTAAGTACAATTAAAATCAAAATATTGGCTGGGCACAGTGGCTCACACCTGTAATCACAGCACTTTGGGAGGCTGAGGTGGGTGGATCACCTGTGGTCAGGAGTTAGAGACCAGCCTGACCAACATGGCCAAACCCTGTCTCTACAAAATTAGCCATGCCTGATGGCAGGTGCCTATAATCCCACTAACTCGGGAGGCTGAGGCAGAAGAATCACTTGAACCTGGGGGGCAGAAGTTGCAGTAAGCAGAGATTGCCCCATTGCACTCCAGCCTGGGCAATAAGAGTGAAATTCCATCTCAAAATAAATACGTAAAAATAAATAAATAAAATCAAAATGTCAATATGCACTTTCTAAATAAAGTTAATCCTGAACTTTGTGTGAGAGAACAAAGAAACAAAAAGAAAAAAGGCAATTTGCTTAGGAGTGAATGGAAAACAGCAAAATTGACTATACGAGAAACGATCCTATAATACCAGGGTGAAAAGTATTCTTATAAGCAACTAGCCAAATGTCCTGGAAAAATAGCTGTTGCTTTTTTTTCTTTAACTCTCACATAGTGAGATAAGTTCTGGTCAAAATACTTGCAGTTTAAAAAGTCATGTTTTAGTTAAGATGATGTTAAACAAACAAACAAACAAATAACACAACAACAACAACAGCCTGATAACAACTACTGGAAATGTCCAGAATTGCTTAAAGAAACTGGAAAACATTTGAAATTTAAATAGTCTCATTTTCCAGGATGATTTGGTAGGAAAAAATGATATGTTACATGTTTTCTTCTCCTTATACCTCACTCTTCTTTCCAATTATTCGCAAATTTCAAATTTGATCAGGACATTGCAGGGAAAAAAGGCCACACCAGGTCTCCACAATCACATAAAGCCAAAGAGAGAGGCACTTTTTCAGATAATTCAAGACTAAAGAAGTGTACTTTTAGTTAATTACCCAGAACATTGCCTCTATTCCATGCTGTTGAATATGGAGACAATCCCTTCTCCAACTTTTATATACACCCACAGAAACACACACAATGATTGAAATGATATTTAACTAAGGTCTAATGAAAAAGTACACATAATGAATCACATAAGCGTCTAAATTTATTTTCTTTTAAAATCAGTTTCTGCTTGATCTGGGTGACTATGAAAACGCAATTATATAAATTTGATAACTTTTTATTTCAACTTAGGTAAGCTTTTAAAAATTATTTTATTGAAGGGTATTTAAAGGTATTCATTGTTTTATATTTAGTCTCACCTTAGGATTTGTTTCATAGTCCAAAAGAGGTTCAGTGGTTTTAGAAATGACACCATTACGCGAATCCAAAGCAAAGTAGACAGTGGCATTAACTGAAGAATTTAATATTAAAAACTGCAACACACACATACACACACAAACATGGTTAATACATTATTAAGCATGAATCCTGAACTGACAGCTTTGATGCAATGATTTGGCAAGGTGTAAACCAAAATAAATTTTGTGAAGACAGTGCCTATAAATTAAAATCTGAACTTACTTTCAGTTCCAGACTTCAAAAATAATCTACATACTCTTTCACATTTTAGTTGTATTTTTTCCAATGCATTTTATACTAAAATACTAGAGCATTTTTGGTGAATAGCTTTCAATAATTTCATAATTAGTTTACTTTCAAGTGTTGCATTTACAGATTTTTCCAATATATATACAAAAAAGCTGTTCCCTCTTGAATATATCTAAAAGAGGATATCTAAAGGAGGAAGTATATCTAAAGGAGGCACTGAATTATTTGGAAAAAGCCATTTGATTTCATCTCTGAATTGATTTTCTGTATGGCAAGAATAAAATATTGCCTTGCACAAAGCTATTACTTTGATGGGCATCGGCATGTTTCTCTCCATTGTTATCAAAACAAGTATTAAAGATTTTGAAAAGGATTTCATAAAGAAATTATACTATAAACACTTACATCCAGATTCTGGCTTATAAAAAACCCCCAATAAAACCTGGGAGATCTGATACCCAATGCCATTTCCAAAAAATGCATAATAGCCATTTTGATGGTCATATTAACCATCTTTCATTTGCCTGTAAGTGAACAACCAAAGTTGGCTTATATTAGACTAAAATCCTCTTAAATATCCTTATGAAAATAATCTCTTTGTTTTTCCCATTATGGTTAATCAGCATTTTCCAAATTTTTGTTTTCTCTTTCCTAATGACTTTTACAATAAAATCCGGATATTACATTAATTTTTGGTAATGGAAACTATGCACGTAGACACATAAATATAACTGATACTATTGTAGACACCCATCCACCACACATATGGACATATTTTAGTTTAAATGCACACATCCACATACCCCAATATCCCGACTCTATCCTCCCAACACACCCACTAACACATTCACACAAATAGATGAGCTGAGCCTGGTATACCAGGAATTACATTGTTCCTGTGTTGTCGTCTGTCCTCAGTCTGAAACTCACATGAGCAAAAAATGTAATCAAGTCTATTAATCAATATCTCATTATAATCAGGTAACCAGAAAAATTATATATAGACTAAATTCTCCACAGAGCTTTCTCCCAAACTTTTTAGTTTCAACCATAGTCCCAAGTGATATTTGTAAGTGTATCACTATAGCAAGCATGAATAAACAGAAAAAAACTTAGTCTCTTCTGTGGAGAATTTGACTCACTAAATTTAGGGCAGAGTATTGCAGTGCATTAATCAGATTTCTGATATATTGCATCATCAATAAATAATTTTTTTCTTACAAATATAATTAGATTATAGGTCATATGTATACCAGAAAAAATTCTGAGAAAATATACAGTGATGAATAATCTTAAATTTCTTCTTTACCCCCACTTAAGCTGTAACCATCTTGTCATCTAAAATTTATTCTCTCCTCTTTATGAATTATTGCTGAAACCAGAATTAATATGAAGACCTAAAATATCCTTTACTCACATTGTATGTAAAGAAAATATGCCTGATTGGGATGAATAAAAGGCAATGAACAATGAAAGAACATTCTATTCATGCTCGTAAATGTCATCAGATAAATGCCAATAGATGTAAGCTCTAGTTTTTCACAATGCTTTCAGACCATTTGAAATCTGTTGCTTTCATTTTGAAGCCAGAGCATTTTAATTCTATGTTACTACATCGAAAGGTTTAAGTCTCCTCTCTCACTTCAGTGACTACCATACATATGAAGAACACTTTAATGAACAGCCTGGCAAGATAATATTTTGTGCATTAAAAATTGAGCACTCTTTTGGGTTTTTTTTTCATCCAAGTTGGGCCAAAATAAATAGATGAAAATTAAAAAAAAACTTACTTCAACTTCCTGTCCTAGATCTGGATCTCTTGAAAGAATCATATATATAAAAGTAGATGCAGGAATATTTTCAGGAACAGACACTGAAACACCTATACAACTACACAATCATAAACAATAATTTAAATTCAAATGTCTTTCTTTCACTGCTTGCTTCATGATGGTACCATAAATTACCATGCTGTATTTTCCTTAAAACGGTCTTCTTCATATTTGTTTCAGAGAAACAAAAAACCCATACAAATACTTACTCCCATTAACATCAACATTTAAAAGAGCCATCATAATTCAGGTTCATATTTCTGCATTTAAACTTTGGGCTACTATATGGAATGGGATATAATTGCTCAAAGTCAATGGTCACTAAGATACAATTTCTACTTTTATTATTTTATATTAGGATATTGAAGCTTCTTGTCTCCTTTCACAGTCACGTACAAAAAAATAGAGCACAGCCTGTGAAGACAGGAAGAAATACACTTGAATTCCTGCTCCATCACTATTCTCACCTGTACAATGGGGATAAAGTACATCTCCAATCTTAGAGTAGTTCTGGAGATTAAAATACTATACATAACACATCCCTCAAATGCTCAACAAATGCTACTTGCCTTTTTCCAACCACAGCTCCTCATCCTCCTTCCAATGCTACCAACCATGATTCTGTGTAATCCTAAAATCAAATAACATAAATGCACATTTAGACTACTGATAGTTTCTTTACCTGTTACGTGATTCTACAAATACTTCTTTTAAAAGAAAAAAGGCTTACTGTTTACTGTGCAGCTGAATCTTGGATATCAAATCCAGTGAATATTGTATCACAATCTAGTCTGGGTAGTCCTGTAAAGGTCTCATATTGTTTGACTTTCTAAGGATATTACAGAACAATATCCTTAGAAAGGATTGGTGTGACTAGGACTTGCTTATTTTGAACCTTTGTTTCAAACTGAACATGTGTAGGCAGATTCTCTAATTTAGTGATTTGTTCTGGTTAATTATAGCAACTGGATAATTAAACCCAGTAAATGATTTGAATATGTGTGTGCCAAATCAGCAGCTTGAAAATCATGTCAATGTCTTTTCTTTGGCAATTGTTGGTCACAGAGACCCACAGAGTTGCCCTACTTTAAACAGAAAGTGACTTCTTGTCCTCTCTTCTCTTATGTCCCAAGACCCACAGCCCAGATGATGGAAGAGAAAGACATCCCGATCTTGATGCTTCACTAGCAGTTTATGCTGGTTTAGCCAAACTTGTGGTAGAAATTGGGTCAAAATGACCTTCTTGAGATCCATGTGTATCTTTTTAAAGTTTCCTATAATTTTGGAAGACTGAAAGGGAATTACAAAGAACATCAACTAAATTGTTTCAAAGTGGTCCAAAAGATCATATCTTCACAAACACCAAACCCATTCATTGGTACATTGCCAAGGCTCGCCTAGGAGACTTTTCTTGGTTAAATTTAGTTTCTGTGAACAAATTTAATATAAACTTCTATTTTTAGATAAGTTTATTATTATGTATATCAGAAGATTATGTTCTGATTCAAAGTAAGAAATCTGTGTGTTGTGCGTTTTGGAACTTTTGGGTTTCCAAGAAGATGATGTTTCTGAAGATTGAGAAGAGATAATTCTAGTGGTAAGACATAGATAGAGCAGCAATGAATGGGCATCCAGGAAAAACAAAACAAAAAAGAGACTATTTTAATGAAGTTTGCCTTGTTCCACTTGCCCTCAACTTCTTTTTTGTCTTATTGCCTCCCAGTTAGTTGGGTAATTTCTTTTAATAGAAATAGAGAAGGAAAAGCAGTAAAACAAAGAAGGTAGAAGGAGTAAAGTCTTTATGGTAGATGAGCAAATAAAGTTAGAAATAAACGGAGAGAAAAAAATGAAAAGACTAACTAATAGAGCAGATATAATTGTTGAGATCCAGTGGAACCAGCCAAAATTAAATCAAGCCAATCTATGTTTTCTGAGATCCAATCATGTGCAAGGTCTCAAGTATATTCAAATGTTTTAAAGATTGTGTTTTTAGGTCCTCATGAAAAACACAAATACACATAAGAGTGAGGTTAGGGAACAGTATATGAGGTTGTGATTGGTTTGACACAAAGTATAATAGCATATTTTATTTTATACACAAAGACACACTGATTCCAATAGATGATGCATGCTTTCTTTTATGAGGTAAGTAAAAGAATAAAATTTGATTTACAAAACTTAATTTATCAAACTTTTCAGGACTATGTCTATTGTAATCATACTGAAAGCTACCTCTATATATTACTTTAAATCTATTATAGTTTGTTCAACTGAAAACTTATTTTAAGCAACTATTTTTGGAGGCAAGTATAGCAGATGAAATAACTACATACTACTAGGAGTAATGATGACACTTAAGAGGCTGAAATTTTATAAATGCAGGTAGAATTTTTAATTTAATAAACATTAAAAATTAATAGTGGAGCATGTTTACTAAAATCTTGGAAAAGAATAATTTATTATAATCATACAAAAATAAATAATGATTATATACAAATGGTATATGTGTTTATAATTACCTATTTATATGTGGTATATATATTATTGTATACACCAAATTAAAGGAAATGTGTTTATAGTTTGTTATCATGTATCATTTCATGCTTATTATTTTTTGAAGATAATCTTTAATGGTTCGATAGCAATTCATCAAATGGACATAGTGTTTTTTAATCAATTTCTTATTCTTAGACATTTTGGTTATTTCAAACCTTGTACTATTACAAACTTTGAACATAAATCTTGATTATATCTCCAATATTTCTGTAAAGAAGAATTCAGGGAGAAATACTCAGGTACAGATTATAATCATTTTTAAAATAACTGTTTATGAAATAGTATTCTAGGTGGTTATTCTAAAATCCCACTTTATGAAAGTGATAATTTCTGTATACCCTAACCAATGCTGAATTTTTTCCTATTATTTTCATATTTTGGCCAATTTAGTAGGTGAAAATTGTATTTTACTGTTTATATTTTTATGTGTTTGATAACTTGTGAGGCTATATATCAATCCATATGTTACAGATACACTCAGAATAATTTTGTCATTACTCCTATCTGCTATCTACCACACACAGAAATAACGATAATTTGAACTCAAATTTGAATTACAGTAACTTTATTTTTTCTTTTTAGGAACATGCTATGTCTCACTTTATTTGCTTTTATTTACTTCCCATTTATAAAACTAGAAAGCTTAAACTATAGTTCCAAGTTATATTTTTAAATTTTATTATTGTCTAATGAATTTTATCAATAAAATTGACTTGTATTATACCTGCTTCTGTAGAAAAACTTGGATCACAGGAAATAGGATCATCTACATTCTCCACAAAAACTGTAAACATATAGCTGCTGGTATTATTCCCATTACCTGTTGCCTCAATTTCCAAAGAGTAGATTTTGGAGTTACTTGGGTTGTCAAGATTCAAAGGCTGAAGAAGAGTGATTGTTCCTGTGACTAATAAAAATAAACCAAATGAAGAAAAATGACCAAAGATAATTAAGTCTATGTTAACTTATTTATATTAATGATGTTTTAATTCACTTAACGTATACATTTTTCATACACGAGAAAAGCAATATTTAGCAATTCTACGTCCATTGGAAATACTTCCTTAAAAGCTTCTGTTGGGTGAGGTGGCTCACGCCTGTAATCCCAGCACTTTGGGAGGCCAAGGCGGGTGGATCATGAGGTCAGGAGTTCAAGACCAGCCTGACCAGCATGGTGAAACCCCATCTCTACTAAAAATACAAAAATTAGCTGGGCATGGTGGCACATGCCTGTAGTCCCAGTTACTTGGGAGACTGAGGCAAGAGAATTGCTTGAACCGGGAGGCGGAGGTTGCTGTGAGCCAAGATTGCACCACTGCACTCCAGCCTGAGTGACAGAGCGAGATTCTGTCTCAAAAAATAAAATAAAATAAAATAAAATAAAATAAAAAAGCTTCTGTGTATGTTTACATTGTAAATATAATTAAATATTAAAAATGGTTGCATATTTTTCTTCAAGTTTCTAAATTATCATTCATTTACTAAGCATAGATAGCATCCCTACTTAAAACATATCAAACACAAACCAGAATATTTTACTTTAATTACAATAAATGCTGTTTTTGAGCATGAAAAATTAGTCAAACCATATTAAAATCTTAATCATTCATTGCTTCTGCCTTCTATCTTAACTCAGTCTTACTGTGTACAAAAACGAAAAATGAGCTCAAACGTCAAACTTACAAAAAAAAAAACGGCAGCAACAGAAGTGGCTCTTTATTTCTGGTACCATCACCTATCTTCCCTCCCAGAATTTCTTCTTTCTTGTTCAAAAATCTTCTACCTTCACCCTATCCAGAATGTCTTCATAATTTCCACAAGGCCTTATGGAATCTCTTCTAAATTTTCTCTAGCTAGCACATCATTATATTTAATAATGGATTTCTTATCCCACTGGTTTTTGGATCTTGAAGTTAAATGCGTAAGTTGCCAACAACTTTCAGGATTCAAATAAATTATCTCAAATATTGAATGATTAGTATGACGGCTTTGTAATGTGCCACATTTGCTAAGCCAAACTGTATTTCTCAGAATTCTATTTTGTGTGTTTGTCAGTTTGGTGAGACACGGGGAAATTCTTGGCCAACTTGGAGGGTAGAAGGGTAGCAGCAGCCATTTTGTTTGTTACACATGTTTTTGTTGATCTGCTGTGTTATTGTTGGTGTGAACTAGCTTCAGCTAAATCTGAAACTGCTTGACCTACTGCTGGATTTTCTTTCAGCTTCTCTGACTCCTAGAACAGGTCTGTATACTCAGCCCTGTGATGAAAGGCTCAGCTTCTGCAGAACACCCACACAAGCAAGGTCAGAAGCACAAAGAACTAACATGGGTTTCAATTCATTCTTATGGGGCCCAGCATATGCTTGTGTGTTCCAGACTACCCTTAACCTCCCCAACTTTGTATGCATCTTCACTTCCTTACTTCCTGAGGGGTGAAAGCTTCAGCATCAGACACAAAGTCTTACAGAGACTACTTAACTCACTGCTATAGTGTAATTTTTTCTTTTTCTTTTTTCTATGAGATGAAGTCTCATTCTGTCACCCAGGCTGGAGTGCAGTGGTGCAATCTCGGCTCACTGCAACCTCCACCTTCCGGTTTCAAGTGATTCTCCTGTCTCAGCCTCCCGAGTAGCTGGGACTACAGGCGCCCAAAACCATGCCCAGCTAATTTTTGTATTTTTAGTAGAGACGGGGTTTCATCATGTTGGCCAGGATGGTCTCAATTTCTTGACCTGGTGATCCACCCACTCGGCCTACCAAAATGCTGGGATGACAGGCATGAGCCACTGTGCCCAGCCTACAGTGTACTCTCAGTGGTTAATTTTCTCTGGTTGTACCCTGATTGATAAAACCAGCTAGTGTGACAACCCATAAGAGATAAATAG
>NW_012121154.1:5543148-5545782 GCF_000951035.1 Colobus angolensis palliatus | reverse complement strand
AACAAATCCATTTGTGGCACAAAGTTATTTAACTTTTTGCAAAAGCATTATGTTTTAATCATATAGTCTCTAGCACTATGCACGTCAAAGACATGGCATAAAAGAGATGGAAAATGAAAAACAAAATGGAACAGTACACCTCCATTATTCCAGATATTCAATGCATGGAATAATTGGCAAGTTAACATAAAGGACTAAATATATTTATTTGCATCTTGTTATCTGATATGATGAAATTCTGTCCAAAATCACCACTTATTAGGGCAAGTTTCCAGACAGTCCTTGTAAATATATTGCTTAGCCTCTTCAAGTTGTACGTAAAAGTCCTCAATCAATTTCCAAAACATTTCTGAAAGTTACATCTAGTTCTTATTCAGCCTTTCACTCAGGCATCAGACATTTATTGATAACCTACCATGTGTCACTCCAGTTAATGCACGTAGGACTAAGTGTTAGCCCTTGTTCAGATCTCACTGCTAACAGGAAACACAAGGATAAACAGCTATAATACTAGGTAATAGATGCTGTCAATTTGCTGCAAATTTAAAAAAGAGAGAAAACTAATTCTGGGGATAGAAGAGAGGTTCAAGGAAGTCCTCAAAGGAACGTAAATTCAAAGGAAAAGGGAGTGATGCCACCCCTTGAGCAGCCTTCTTGATCGCAGTAATCTAATGTGGTTTCTTCTCTACAGAGTGTTTTCTCGTTTGTGCCATAATATAATGTAAATTATAATATTTATATTCTGGACCACATTAAATATTTCTCTTCATTAATTGTTACTTAACATGCAGTATCACTTGAGAGATAGAAAAAGGTAGTTGAGGGCAGTATTTTGATAATTTTTGTATTGTTTCTAATATTTAGCATTAAATTCTACTAAAAAGTAAAATCAATAAGTTCATGCTTATTGAAGACATGAAGGCAGTAGAAAATTTTTCCAAAAAGTTGATGGTGACTCTACTACAAACAGTTAGGAAAGTGATTCATACAAATAAAGGATAAACTAAGCTCCAAATTACCTTAGGTTGTTCAGATAATATAACTTAAAATGAATTTGGGAAATCAAACAATGAATTATTCTCCTTAGTCATCTGTAGAGACATAACTTAGTGATATAAGAAAATTAACTTGAAAACTATTTTTCTTTTTCCCTTTCATAATCTAAGAAGTATTTGGTTCCTCTTAGAGTGCAGTAATACATTTCATTACTACATTTTGAAGTATAGAAAAACATCTAACATCCATTGCGTTCATTATCTGCAAATGGTTTTGAATGCTACAACTATGCTTCCAGAGTATGAAAGTAAAATATTTTAAATTAAATACTTTAAGCTTAAGGTCTACCTTTCTTTTTATTTAAAATTAATGTAATTATTAAAAAGCAACACAGCAACTATGAATAATCGTCAGGAAAGCAAAAGAAGATACACCAAGATCTTTTACCATATTACAATGTTGGTAACTTCTAAATTGCTTTCCAGTATTTTCTAATGCATATTTTACTTATTATCAGTGTATACCTTAATCATTGATATGTAGTCATATATTTTAACAACATCAAAAAAATTTCTGTGTAGTTACATAATCTTTATTATCATTATTTATAACACGGTCGTCCTTGGTATCCATGGGTTTTATATTCATAGATTTAACCAACCATGGGGACAAAAATATTCCCTAAATATGGTATAACAACTACTTACACAGCATTTATACTATATTAGGTATTATAAGTAATATAGAGATGATTTAAAGTATACAAGAGGATGTGCATAGGTTATATGAAAATAAAACTACTGGCATGGTGGCTCACAACTGTAATCCCAGCACTTTGGGAGGCCAAGGGGGGTGGATTGGATCATTTGAAGTCAGGAGTTCAAGACCAGCCTGGCCAATATGGTGAAACCCCATCTCTACTGAAAATACAAAAATTAGCTGGGCGTGGTTGCGCACACCTGTAGTCCCAGCTACTCCACTCAGGAGGCTGAGGCAATTGCTTGAACCCAGGAGGTGGAGGTTGCAGTAAGCCAAGATTGTGTCACTGCACTCCAGCTTGGGCAACAGAGTGAGACAAAAGGAAAGGAGAGGAGAGGAGAGGAGGGGAAGAAAGAAGGAAGAAAGAAGGAAGGAAGGAAAAGAAAAGAAAGGAAAGAAAAGAAAGAAAAGAAAGGAAAGAAAAAAAAGGAAGGAAGGAAGGGAGGGAGGAGAGAAAAAGAAAATAATACAGCATTATAAAAGATTCTGGAGCATCCATAGCTTTTGGTATTCAGGGGAGTCCTGAAATGCATGCCCCACAGACACCAAGGGCCAACTGTATATGGGAAAACTTTATTTTAACCATTCTCCTATATATACACCTTGAAATAAATATGCTTACTCAAATTGAGGCTTATCATCATTTATGTTTCTAATCAAGATAATTAGTGTCCCTTGACAGAACAGACCTGTTGTATCTGTTGCTCTCAGTACAAGGTGGAAAACCTGGAAAAGAGTTTTTTAAAACTTTACAAAATACTATTTTATTTTATTTATTTTATTTTATTTTTGAGACGGAGTCTCGCTCTGTCACCCAGGCTGGAGTGCAGTGGCGCGATCTCGGCTCACTGCAAGCTCCGCCTCCCGGGTTTACCATTC
>NW_012121154.1:5505775-5543083 GCF_000951035.1 Colobus angolensis palliatus | reverse complement strand
AGACCAGGATGGTCTCGATCTCCTGACCTCGTGATCCACCCGTCTCGGCCTCCCAAAGTGCTGGGATTACAGGCTTGAGCCACCGCGCCCGGCCAAAATACTATTTTATAATACATACGTACTTTCACAATATGCATCCTGTTAGGTTTTTGTTTTGTTTTCTCCAACTAGCTTCTTATTTTTCTTGTCATTAGTTAAAAGAAATACAAGTGATTTCTTACTTACATTTACTTCTCTTTCTTACTAAGATTCATTATAAGTTGCTTCATTTCATATGCCATTAAATTTCACTCAGAAGTCTGTGTAGCTTGCCTCATCCAGTGCACTGAAACTATTGACAAAGCAAGCTGTTTGATGCTAAACCCTAGACATAGGAAGACTGGCTACTCTTTGTGATCTATGACACAAGGAATTTCTGAAGAGTTGAGAATGTCATCAAACATTGAATATTCTTCTCCTCAGCCTGTCACCCTTCTCACCCCTTAGAAACCATTTACTCATATCAGGAAAGGCCCTTTTGTAAACAAAAACCAAAACCAAACACCGCTGAGGCCGTAGGTATTCACTAAAAACCCTTTTTGAGCAGATATTCAATAAAACTTTACAGTGTATAAGACTCCATGCTGAGGAAAGGGCTGACAATGATTGTACTAAACTTCAGTCTCTTGGATAGGTAATTACATGTCAGATGTCATAAAATGTATTGATCAGTTATGCAGTGGAAAGATGAAAGTGATCTTAAAGGACTTAGTAGGAGATAGGTTGAATGTTGGTCAAGGCAGGAAGTGAAGAGGCCCAGGAAGAATCAGAGATGTGGAGGTGAACTGTTTATATGCATGATGTCCATTTATCTTCCACCTAACCTATCTCATATTGTAGTCCTAATACTCAAGCTGCTTAAAAGATATGTATCATTGGCCTCTCCACTGTCCTCTGACATACAACACATCAAATTGAAATTTAAATAGAATTCATTGACTTTCTTATGTTCTTTCAGGCCAGAAAGTTAAGATTTGTAACTATTAACTCTTCCCTCGAATTCTCTTATCAGCAGCAAATACTCTATTGTTATTCTAATCTCTTGCATGTTCCCCTTCTTCCTATTTTCTCAATTACCTATTTTCTCAATTTACTATTTCTATAGAAATAGTAATTTGAAGATACTTCTGAAAATAGAAATTTTTTTACAATGTTGTAAAACATTATTTTACGATCACAATAATACCAACCTTTATTTATCGAACAACCCACTTCATTTCTATGTGGACAGACTATCTCCAGTAGCTGGTTTCTTTCCAGTCAGTTGTTCATACTTACATATCATTCATTTTCCACTCAGAAAAATCATCCCTGAATACTTTCCTTAAATTATATTTCTCATGTAAATACCATATACTGTTCTTTCTTACCATGTTAGCTTCAAATTCACCTATAAGGTTTATGCCCAATCTTACCTTGGCTACTTAAGTGAGTTAACACTCCAAGTGGGGTAGGGTGTATGAATCATAATAGTTTCCACATGAAAACTTGACTGATTTAAGTTTCTTTCATATCTTTGATGTTCAGAAAGATTTAAATTGTAATGATTTATTGATTTGGTTTTCCCAGATTAAAATGACACTTAATTTTTTTTTCATAAACTTTTTTTGGTAGAACTAAAATGTTAAGACATAATCTCTATATTTCCAGTAACCATAAAGATTGAATGTAGGCTTTTGGTTAACTGCACAAATCCTCACAAATGAATGACACAAAATATTAATCTTCCTTCAAAATAACAAGGTGTCTAATTTTTCATGAAGAACTCAAAGTGATAAAAATTCTGTTTCATTCTGCATGGAAAAATAAATACACATTTTAATTACATGATATCCAGCATCAAAATCCAGGGGATCTTCACCTCTTACACTAACAACACCACTTATAGGATCCACTCCAAAAGAGTTTGCTCCTTTCTTTGGTCCAGATAACTGTGTCTCAATGGTGTACTAGAAAAATAAAATATGCATTACTCAAGACTGAATAAATGAGAAGGAATGGAAGATTATTAAGACATGATACTGGGGCAAATATATAGAAAGTTATCTATTTTCACACTGATTAATTTCAGTTTTTTATTTTTAATGATCTATTAGTATTAGAACCACTGATATTATCTTTTTCAGAATAAAGGAAAAAACAATATGGTTGTTTAGCCTATGAACATAACCAAAATATTTGCTATTTTTAAAATAGAGCTGAACAACCCTTTACAGTTTTCTAAGATAAGTTGTTAAAAGCTTAATTTTTTTTTAAATGGAGTTTCGCTTTGTCGCCCAGGCTGGAGTGCAGTGGTGTGATCTCAGCTCACTGCAAGCTCCGCCTCCCGGGTTCACGCCATTCTCCTGCCTCAGCTTCCCAAGTACCTGGGACTCCAGGCGCCTGCCACCATGCCCAGCTAATTTTTTGTATTTTTAGTGGAGACGGGGTTTCACCGTGTTAGCCAGGATGGTCTCGATCTCCTGACCTTGTGATCCGCCCGCCTCGGCCTCCCAAAGTACTGGGATTACAGGCATGAGCCACCGTGACCAGCCCAAAGCTTAATTTTTATTATTTGTTTAATATTAATTTAATTCTGCAAATTAATATAACGCTAAGAGTGTACAGAATAAACTATCACTATCATTAAAAGTATACAAAATAAACTCATTATCATTTTTAAGAAAAAATAACTATAATGGTGTAAACCTATTTCAAGTGTTACCATTTCAAATATTAATGCAGTTTATAATTTATCTTATGTTCTTAATCTTCCTTTTTATTTATTTGCTGCCACTTCTTAGAATAGATAAAAGTAGGTAAGTATAGCCTCAAAAGTATCTGAACTATTTAGTTTGGAAGGAGGTAAAATTTCGTTGAAGAAAAGTTTAATTACTTCTGTGTGCCTCTTTGTAATCTGATATGATTTCTATCCTCTAAAAATAGAACTATTTCTCAAAACAATGAATTTTAAAAATCACCTGTTTGGTTCCTATTATGTTTCTGAAAATGACACAAGTGGTAATAATTACTTTCAGCTGGACCACAGCGTTTTAAAAAATTTATTGAAAAGACATCATGTAATGGGATAGGTCTTGTGTTTCTAAACAATTCATATTGGCTGGTCCACAACAAAATATTTTTGGAGTATCCCACAGAGATTTTGAATACTTTGACTGACAATGGCACATCTATCACTGAAGGTTAATGGAAGGAAAAATTATTTCTTATAATTGTGAAAATCAAACGCAAGGGGGATTAAGCGACTTCCCCAGTATTACAGCACTAGTTGGTGGTAAAGCCATTCTTAGCCCAAGTCATCTGACAACCCCACCGCCATTTGGTGCTCCATTACTTTATACTGTGAGTTACTACGTTAGAAGTAGTAAACTATTTCAATACATGTTCGAAAAGAACAGCTGCAGAGCAAGCATGCTGACTTTCGTAGTCCATTGCATCGCTAAAGTCTCTAAAACAAACTTTATAGGTTCTTTTCATTTTGCCAAATCTCTAAGAGACTTTACAACCATGAATTAATTAAGAGAAAAAGCGAGTCTCTTAGGGTTAAATACTTAGTAATTAGGATACTGAAACATCAAAAAATATATAATCACATTCATATGTGTCATTGAAATAGCTCGGAAAGAGAAATAGTTCTGATTAGCTTCAAAAAGGCAAAGCCCCAGTTTTGCCTCAGCATTGACATCTTCCTCCCAGTCCTCTGCCTCAATTAGAAGTCATGTAATCTTCCTGTATGCCTCAAGAAAATAGCTTCTTCTAAAAATGTGATTTCCAATATTAACATGAGTATTGCATCCTGGTGGTTGTAAACTTCATAGTCTTTAATTATCAAATTATATTAACTGTCCTTGAAAATTTTTTGAAAAGATTGCACTTTACGCTGAAGTGATAAATGCATCTGGCACAATGATCGCCACCTACATTCAGCCAATCACCATTTGCGAAGTCCTCATCTGTGGCCATCACTCTATAAATGGATTGAAATAATGGATAGTCCTCAACAATTTCTAAGGTAGCTGTGAGGCAGAAATCAACAAGTTGCATCAGAAAATTAAAATATACTAGGAATTCATTATTTCTTTATATAATAAAAATAGAACAACATTAATTTCGGATTGCATTGAGTCTGGGATAATATTTTAATATTTGAAGATAGTAATTTATATTTTTCTGACTTTTGTGTTTTTCTCTCTGGCTTCTGATCATTCTTCCTGCCATTACAGAATGCCTTTTCCTTACTTCCTGGCACTATTTGAGGCAACCATAGCTTAATGAGAAAGAATATGATATATGCGCTGACAAACTGTCCTGTGGGAAGCCAGAGTGGTAGCTTCATAAAATATTTCTGTACTACAATTTCTAGACCTGATTGGGTCTTAAGGGGGAGGAACTCTGTTTCTTACAAAAGCACATGTGTGAACAGCTGATTAACATCCAGCTCTCACATACCTCCTAACATCTTCCCACAGCCTTGACCATGGGTGAAAAGCTCAATCTACAATATAACATGGATGCAGTGACCTCAGGGAAGAAGTGGGTAAAATTGTTCCATTTGGAGTAATAAGATGTTTTATAATTTCCTATTTCTTACACACAGAAATGTGTAGACCAAATTTATATGTTATTATAAACATAAATTTTAACAACTTGCTCAACTAAATTTAATTTTTTCAAATGTAGTTATATTTAATGTTAATGACTAGGTGGTTTTTGAGTAGCTAAAGATAATGGTGGTTACCCAGAACCGTGTCTCCCAGTATTTTCTCCAAAAACAATACAGAAAAAAAAAGAAAAAATAATATTACACAAAAGCCATGCCCTCAGCATAAATTGAAGACAGAATATGACCAAACCTTATCATAACTTTAAGTAATTTTTAACATGTCATGTTTCCATCCCACCATAAGCCCTCATGGCAAGCCAAGAATGGCCCAGAAAACTACAAGTATGAGAAAAAGAGAAAGCTGATATGATGTAAAATTATTTCCAGAAAGAGTAAGTCTACTCAAAGTGTAAAACAACAGGCCAGACGCGGTGGCTCATGCCTGTAATCACAGCACTTTGGGAGGCGAAGGCAGGCGGATCACCTGAGGTCAGGAGTTCAAGATCAGCCTGGCTAACATGGCAAAACCCTGTCTCTATTGAAAATACAAAAATTAGTTGCACGTGGTGGCACACACCCATAATCTCAGCTACTCAGGAGGCTGAGGCAGGAGAATTGCTTGAACCCAGAAGGTGGAGTTTGCAGTGAACCGAGATTGCGCCATTGCACTCCAGCCTGGGCGACAAAGAGTGAAATGTCATCTAAAAAATAATAATAATAAAATAAAAACAGAAAATTCTATTATGTTAAAAGTATTATCCATGCTTAGTACTGTGAGGAGATACATAAATGAATAAAAGCAAGTTTCTCATAACCCAATTTATGTTTTTCTTAAGGACAAATAAATAATAACAAAATTGATTTTAAAATAAGCATTTTAAACAAAATAATAAGCTAAAAAGTGTGTTAGAGGTATAAAAGCATCTAAAAAAGATTGTGAGTCACATAATCAGAACAGTAAACTTAAATTAAAAAAAATTTTTCCAATAATTAGATAAATGTCAGATTTTGTGATACTTCATAAACATAGGCCTGAGCTATTGGTTGCAAAGAGAATTATTAGAGGAATAATTACAATAACTCAGTGCCCTTAAGCAAGTCTCTGTTCTGTTACTCTTCAACTTTCTACAATAATTGTTTCAAATCTTGCCTTTTTGACCAAAACCTCTTATACCTACCCTTCCCTTCTATCTCACGCTTCATAGAGGATCTCTCATCTTACTGCATAGAAAACAGAAACCATTAGATCAGTGGTAGCTCACTTTTTCTCATAGGATCTACAAACTCACCTACGTTGGTACCTTCTTTACTGTAAAAGGAAAGAACTTGTTACTAAAGATAATCCCTGTTCATTGGGTGGTGACTCACCTTATACTTTCTCAAGGACTTGTCTCTTTACCTCCCATCTTGAGTCACTCCCTCACTTCTGGGTACTTTTCATTAGCACTTAAACATGCTCAAGTCTCTTTCATTTTAAAAGAAACATGCTTGACCCTAAACTTGCCCTAACAATGTCCCTATATCTCTCTCCTACCCTTCTGGGCCAGAGTTTGTACATTTCTTTACCCCCTGTTCAGTCCTTAGTTCACACTAGTAGAGGTTTTGCCTCTACTAACAGAAGCTATTTCCAATAAGTATCAAAGACTTCCATGCTGCCAGACTCACTGGACACTCAGTGTCCACCTTAACCTCTCTTCAACATTTACATAGTTGACTCTTTCTTCTACACTTGGCAGAAAAGGAGCACTGCACATCTGCAGGAATCACTCCTAAACTTCTGAGTACCTTTGGAAAAATTGCCTGTGAAAATCAAAATTGGCAAGTTTCCCAAACAGCCATTAAATTCCCCGATCAAAGTCCTTATTACAGCTTTCCAAATCTTAACTAACAATTTCTTAATAATCTGCAGTCCCCTCTAGCTACCACTCTATTCTCTCATCCTTGAACGTAATTTTTACCTTTTCATAGACTGGACAGAGTCAGCACTGGGAACGGAAAACAGGAAGCAGAAACAGGTGGTTATAAGACTCAAGGGCCCTCAGTAACCCTTGAGGTTTGACAAAAAAAAGGGGCTAGGAACTCAGGAGAGCTCAGAAGAGATGACCTGGAGTCTAACCCCTTGACCAAGAGAGTAAGAAAAAACCATGAAGAAATTTCAGTTGCTTATTCATATTCATAGGCAATATCATTATTGAAAGTGGCTATGTGTGTGTCCACGTTAGTTTTGAAAAATAACTGCACATGGTTATCAGACAACACTGCCTTTCGCAGTGAAAATTTAATAATGATTTTGCATCAACCAAATCGAGTAAACATTACGTTTCTGGATGTAATCAATGTTCCTGCTGTAGCTTTTAAGGAGATAATTGTAATATATGAGCACAATGTAATAGAGATGTATTCACAAAAATCCTAGTTTATTTTATAATCTTAAAATATTCTTAATATGACTCATTTAACGAAATAAATAATTGGTTTTTGTTAGTATGGTCCAAACTTAAAAATGGTAAGTTTTTATTCATTTATATTTTCAAAAGAAATTGATTGTTTATATTCATGATCTTTCAGAGCATGTTTTCGAGTATTTTATTTATATATTTAAGTATATATTTCAGTATATATTTTAACTGCAATGATAAAGAAAATTTCTTTCAAGTATACACTCAAATTGGGACTCCCAACTCACTAGTACTTTTCCATAGATTCAGCTGCAAGTAAAATCTGAATAGAAAAATCTTAAAGCTTCAAAGCATTTCAAATTTGTTAAACATAAAAAATTGAAATTGTAAAAAGAGACATGGAAGTGTTTAGGAGATACATAGATGAGTAGACCAGATTGAGAGATGATTGATTGACTGATTCCACCTGTGCTTTGTTCCCATTTCTCACCTACTTTCTTATTTATTTGTCTTCAGCCTCCTTATCAAATGGATTCTCCATGTTTGTAAAATTACTCATGTCTCCCTTTAAAAAGAAATATAGCAGACCCAACTCTTGCAATCCCATATAATTCTGCCTTTCCATTCTCTCCAACTTTATGTGAATTTTTTTTTTTTTAAAAAGATGTTTTCTGTTTTTACAATCTCACTAATCAATCTGCTCCATTCTGGCTCCCATCCCCATAACAGCCTTAAAATAGTTATCAAACTCATTAGTTATCACTTTCCTGATATTGTTAACTCAATGCATTTTACTTGTTGTGGAATATAAGACGACTAACCACTGGCACTCTTGAAACATTGTTCTTCTTTGCCATTCATAATATAATTCCCCTTTTTCTACCACCACTTTAGCAGCTCCTTCTTCGTCTTCTTGGCAGGCTGAGTTTCTTCCCCACGTCATTAAGTGTAGGAGTTCCTCAAGGTTGGCTCTCTGCCCTCCTTTCTTCTCATTCTCTACTCTCGGGTTAAGTAATCTCATCCAAGTCCATGGTTTCAATTACAAAACATTAATAGCCCTGGGGAAGACTTTCAAGCCCAACTGCTTACACAAATCTATCCTTATATTGACATAACAAAGGCATATCAAAGAGGACCTTTGCAAAAGCGAACTCTTGATTTTTCTCTCCAGATTTGGTATATCTCTTTCTCTCTTTTTCTCTCTTTCTTTTCTTTTCTTTCTTTTCTTTCCCTCCCTCCCTTTCTTTCCTTTTCTTTCTTTCCTTTTCTTTCTTTCTTTCTTTCTCTCTCTCTCTCTCCCTCCCTCCCTCCCTCTCTCACCCTCTCTCACCCAGGCTGAAGTGCAGTGATGCGATCTTGGTTCACTGCAACCTCCACCTCCCGGGTTCAACCAGTTCTCTGCGTCATCCTTCTGAGTAGCTGGGATAACAGGTGTCCACCACCACACCCAACTATGTTTTGTATTTTTAGTCGAGATGAGGGTTCACCATCTTGGCCAGGTTGGTCTTGAACTCATGACCTCATGATCCACCCGCCTTGGCGACCCAAAGTGTTGGGATTACAGCTGTGAGCCACTGCACTTGGCCAAATTTGGTATATTTCTAAGTTTTCCTATATTTCTTGAGGATTTCCACACCAGTTACACAAATTAGAAAACCCAAAGTCCCTTCTCTCTTTCATTCTACTAAATTCATCACCAGATATATTATATGTTCTAAGATTATCCTTTTCTCATCTCTATCATCTTCCTAGGCCAAACTATACGATTCCTTGCCTGGATTACTGAAATGAATGTCTTCTTTTTTCTTGAGCCAAATCTACACTATTGCCTGGTTTTGTATGCTCTGTAAGCTTAGTTTTTGTACTTTAAATAAAAATGGTTTAAAAATAGTTTAAACAATTAAAATAAGTCTAATATTTTGTGACACATTAAATTTATATGGAGTTCAAATTTCAGTATTTATAAAGTTTTAACAGCACATATATACTCATTTATTTATAGATCATATATTTTTTCATTCTTGTTACTGGGTGATGGAAATATATGGTGCTCTCATCACCTCAAATACCATAAATTCCAGTAATCCAGTTATAATAGCATTCTGAGTACCATATTGTTTTTAATTATCATATCTACCCACCAATGCAAAATAAGAAAAGAAGAGAAAAGTAAACTGAATGACACACTTTCAAGGCATAATGCAGTGTGGATTATTTTGTTTTTAAGTTATATGACCGAAAACTGTTTTTATTATATAATGACACTATAACTTTGATATTAATAAAAGAATACAATACATGTCTGAAAAACAAGACTAAGAACTCATCCCAGTATTCCCACTTAACAGAAAAACAATGATGAGAAAAAGTAGAAAATTTAAAACAAAATATTTCATGAAGACAGACTTTATTCACAAAAATAATTAACAATGACATTGCAGTAAAAAAAGATTCTAAGCAGTTCATCAGTTAGCTAAGTAAGGAAAGAGATTTGCTGACGGTATATAATGCCCCATCCAATAAAGAGAAACTCTATCCCCTCCTAAATGAAAATTCACTCCTCTCATTAGCAGAGCTGTAGTACAAACTTATACCGAATTGGTACTGCTACTATCTTTTAAAACTTTTATCAATTAAAAGTGTAGATATTTATTTCCTTGCTTATAAGTACTACCTAAATAATAGACTCAATTTATCTTTTAACTTGCAAGGCCTAAAATATTTATTTTCTGGCCTTTTACATTGCTTGCTGACACCTAGACTAACTTTGTCCCCTTCTAATGTTTCTCTACACTCAACAAGATGGATACATTTGAAATATCTATCAGCTTAAAATACTTCACAGGATTCCCACTACCCTTAGGACTAAGACTGGCATTCTTAAAATACTCTTCTTTACTTATCAATTATCATTTTGTACCATATTACTTACTGCTTGATTTCAATTATACTGACTTCCAATTATTCTTAGTCAACATATTCTATGCTGCCTCAGGGCATTTATACCTACAGTTCCTTCTGCATGAAATGCTATTTTCCCTCCTCTTACTTATTTACTATTATCAGAGTTTAGAGCTAAAGTAAACTGTCAATACTTTAGAGAAAACTTTTCTTATATCTCTGACTTGGTCAACTGCCCCACATTCATACACAGTATTTGATTGTGTAATACAAGTGTCTCGTATTTCTATGATCATATTATAATGAAAATTCACATTTATTTCTGTGTATTTTTGATTGATGGCTATCTCCCTTACTTCTTTGGAAAACTAAAATACCACTTGAACCGTAAGGGTACTAAAACTAAATTATTCTTTGTAGCATTTTCACAAGTGAAGGTTTAACTTTGTGTATTAAGTTATGAAAACCTTTTATTCAATTTTTTCTCTCCCGTCTTGCTTCTCTTATGGCAAGTCTTTTGTAGAATCTCTATTGCTGTTTTTAATGTATGTGCTCTCCTACCTCATAATTGTGGCATGAAAATTTTTATAGGGTAAACATGTTTTTCAAATTATTCCTTAGAGAGGTTATGTTTTCTTACAAACACGAAGGTCTGCACATAGTTTTGTATATTTATATAAACACACATTATATGCATAATTTAAAGAATCACTGAATCATCTCTAACTGAAGGAGTATGCCTGGCCTCTGTCATCATACATAGCTCTTAGAAGTAAACTATAGGAAGATAATGCGTCATACCTGTGCCTGAAGAAAATTTGGGATCAGCAGTACAGTTTGGAGATTCAGGAACATCAATAATATTAATGGTCAAAACATGTCTAGAGAGCCTAGTATCAACTATCAGAAGAAACCTTATTGGATCTGTTTCATAATTAAAAATTTTGGTAGCAGTGATTACACCAGAACCTATGAAACAGATAAGCCACAAATTATAATTACCAACAGTACATAGAAACATAACTTTTGTATCTTAAAAGATTTTGGCATTACAGATTTTAACTCCTTTAAAAAGAACTTAAATTGGAGATTATGTTGTCAACCCAAAGTCACACAATTAACAAGCATCATCTGAATCTTTAACTGAAGGAAAGGAGGAAAAAAAAAAAAGAAAGTTCTAAACATATTTCAGCTGCCTCACAAGGAAAAGATTCAAAATATACAAATGATAGAAAATATTAAATATTGACTTATTTTGTTTTCAAAATGTTTCAAGATTCAGATTTCTATTATTAGTAAACCATATATGTCTCTTGAAAGTTTTCATCCAAAATCATTTCCAAAGATCACAGGACCATCAGTGACAGAGATAATATTATCATCACAGTACATGCCTACTTTTTATTAACAGAGGGAAAAAAAGTCGTTTGTTTCTGTTCAATCTCATTAATTATTATGAGTTTATCCCAAAGTCATAAAATAGATTTGACATCATTTTTTGCTGGCACCTAGATAAACCGTATCACTGAGAATTCTGTTGTCAAAAGTGGCATATTGCCTTAAAAGGGATACTTTTTTTTTTTTTTTTTGAGACGGAGTCTTGCTCTGTTGCCCAGGCTGGAGTGCAGTGGCCGGATCTCAGCTCACTGCAAGCTCCGCCTCCCAGGTTTACGCCATTCTCCTGCCTCAGCCTCCCGAGTAGCTGGGACTACAGGCGCCAGCCACCTTGCCCGGCCAGTTTTTTGTATTTTTTAGTAGAGACGGGGTTTCACCGTGTTAGCCAGGATGGTCTTGATCTCCTGACCTTGTGATCCACCTGCCTCGTCCTCCCAAAGTGCTGGGATTACAGGCTTGAGCCACCGCGCCCGGCCAAAAGGGATACTTTTATATGCTACTTATTGCAACAATAATCACTTCCCTACTAGGTTAGACTAAGACCTGTATGTAAAACAATTAGCTGATTTAAGTGAAGATAAGAAAGAGAGTAAGGTTGTGCCCCATTATCCAATGTAGAATATACTCCAAGACCCCCAGTAGATTTGTAAAACCAAAAGTATATATGCAAATATATATGTAAATAAATAAATGTAATAAAAATATATGTAAATATATATGTAAATCAAATATATATGTAAAACCATAGTATATACAGAACACTGTATATACTATATTTTTTCCTATACTTATATACATACCTATAATAAAGTTAAATTTATAAATTAGGCATGGTAAGAGATTAACAACAATAATAAAATAGAATTATAACCATATACCCTAATAAACATCATGAGAATGTGCTCTCTCTGAAAATATCTTACATTAATAAATATAGGCCAGTCACAGTGGCTCATGCCTATAATACCAAAACTTTGAAAGGCTGAGGTGGAAGGATTTCTTGAGACCAGGAGTTCAAGACCAGCCTGAGCAACATAGTATGACTCCATCTACACACACAAACACAAACAAACAAATAAAAAATTAGCTGGGCATGGTGGCATGTGCCTGTAGTCCCAGATACTTGGGAAGCTAAGGAGGGAGGATTGCTTGACACCAGGAGTTTGAGGCTGCAGTGAGCTACAGTTGCACCACTGTACTCCAGCCTGGGCGCCAGAGTGAGATCCTGTCTCAAAAAAATAAATAACCAACGTGATTGTCTATGGGTAACTAAAACTAGGAAAGTGAAACCATGGTAAAAGGGCAGTACTGTATAGATGAAGAGAAAAATACAGACACTAGTACAATTTTTAAAATTTTTGTTATTATTAGCAATAATAGGTGCACTTAATCTGGGCATTCTTTAAAGAATTTATATCAAGATTTTAGCAAAGAAACAAATGTAATCATTGAGATTCTTTTTTTTTTTGGATGACATTTAGCTCTTGTTGCCCAGGCTAGAGTGCAATGGTGCGACCTCAGCTCACCACAACCTCCTCCTCCTGAGTTCAAGTGATTCTCCTCAGTAGCTGGGATTACACAGGCATGCACCACCATGCCCAGCTAATTTTGTATTTTTAGTAGAGGTGGGATTTCTTCATGTTGGTCAGGCTGGTCTTGAACTCCTGACCTCAGGTGATCTACCCGCCTCAGACTCCCAAAGTGCTGGGATTACAGATGTGAGCCACTGTGACTGGCGAGATTCTTTCAGAAAGTCCTGAGTCACAAAAGCTACTGATTAGAGGAAGAATAAAAATATTCTTAATTTTGAGAAAGCCAGTAATATGCATAGGCAACACTTTATAAAACTATATATACTAACTTGTCTTAGCTAATGGATTTAATAGATACAAAATATGAGTCTCACTGGAACAAATAAATTTCTTACACATTTTTGTAGAGTTTCCTTTTTAATCTTACAAGATAAGAATCAAGCAAAATCAAACCATAACAAAATGAATAACCCAATGCTGAATTTCTTCCAAACTGAAGTGCAGCTTATATGTCCCTTCTTAATAGCACAAGAAACAATCTCAAAATGCAACATTGGATCAAAGCTGGAGAAAACAGAATAGGTTCAACCACTGAATGGTTATTGATTATGACGTCTTCTGTTAAGTCTCCTCCAGCCAGATTAAAAGAACTAAAACTTGACTGAATAATCCTGTGGGCCTCCTTTGACTCCCAAGAAAGATTTTTTTACCCCTTATATTTGGTGTCAAGAATACTAATTTACTGACAACGTATCAAACAACTTGTAGCACAGCACAAACAGCTGGATTCATCTGGGGGCTAGAGGGATAGGCTAAGAAAGGAAGAATTTTCTATAATGTGATATGATTTGTGTTCCTGCCCAAATCTCACGTCGAATTATAATCCCCAGTGTTGACGGTGGAGCCTGGTGGGTGGTGATTGAATCATGGGGGCTGATTTTTCCTTTTGGTACTGTTGTCATAATGGAGTTCTCAGAAGATCTGGTTGTTTAAAAGTGTGTGGCACCTCCCCCTCTCTCTTCCTCTTCCTCCTGCTCTGGCCAGGTAAGACGTGCCTGCTTCCCCTTCATCTTCTGCAGTGATTTTAAGTTTCCTGAGGCCTCCCCAGGAGCCAAGCAGATGCTGCTATGCTTCCTGTACAACCGTGGAACCATGAGCCAATTAAACCTCTTTGATCTGTCAATTACCCAGTCTCAGGTCTTTATTCATAGAAATGTGAGAATGGACTAATACAGTGATCCTAACTGGAACCTGTCTCTCCAGTGCTATATAGCACTACAGCTTTGTAGATGAGTCACTAGTAATAGCATCAGAAGGCTTTGGCATCTTAAAGAAACCAAAGATAGACTTTGGTTAATTTAAAGGACATTGCTAGACTAGGTTTCAGAGATTAACGTAGACTTTCCATTGGAATAGAGATGAACAAGCCTTTGGAATTCAGCCCTATGAATGAACTCAAGCAATAACAGTAGAATAATTATTCAGCCAACCCACAGAATTTTAAGAGATAAAACAGCGTTGTTTGAAGCCACTATGTTTTGAGGTGGTTTGTTATGCAGCACCAGAAAACAAATACAGGAGGCATGCAGATCTGGAGTTGGGTGAAGAATTAGAAATACAACTAAGAATTTATTAGCATAGGGGCATCCATGTGTATATTACATCAAGAGGACCAACAACTGAATCAGGCATAGTCCTTGTGCTCAAGGGATTCAATCAGGGAAATAAAACCATTAAAGAAAAATGGTTTAAAAATACATAAGAGGAGCATTTTCCCTGATGTTGAGAACAGGGTAGATGCTGAACTAAGGAAACTATTTCTGAACTAATATAGGAAAGATGTGAATGAGTCAGTCAGGAGAAGGAGAATAGAGGAGGCAGAAGACATGATATGTGCAAAGGCTCAGGGGAGAAGAAAGTTTTGCACTGGGAGATGTATATTTAGACTAAAATATAGGACACACAATGGGGAATATTATCTTTTCAGTCTGCAAAGATAAACAAGAGCCACATTTTAAAAAGAATTGTGTGTCAGTTTAAAGAACTTGGATTTTACTTTGGGGGAAGATAGAAAGTTAGCAAAGAATTACAGGTGGTATCACCTATATATAGACAGTAAAAAATTGTGGGAATATGATCCTGTTTGTACATTAGTAAAATTACTTTCAGTGAAGAGAAAATTGTGAAGGAATTCTGAAAGGAAGGAATCAAGTGAGAACGTTGGTACAAAAATCTAGAAGAAGGGTGCTATGGTTTGGATGTTGTTTGTTTGTTCCCACCAAATCTGAAGTTGAAATTGATCCCCAGTGTGGTGGTGTTGGAAGGTGGGGTCTAGTGGGAGGTACTGGGGTCACTGGGGTAGATCTCTCATGCATGGCTTGGTGCCTTCTGTGAGCTGTCCTTCTCATGAGACTGGATTAGTTATGAGGGAATGGATTAGTTTCCAGAGGGTGGGTTGTTATAAAGCCAGGTTGCCACTCAGATTTTGTTCCTCTTCACACATGCCTGCTTCCCCTTTGACTTTCTCTGCCATGATATGATGCAGCATAAAAGCCCTCAGCAGATGCCAAGCAGATGCTGGTGTCATACCTCTTGCACAGCCCCCATAAGCATGAGCCAATCTAACCTCTTTTCTTTATGAATAACCTAACCTCAGGAGTTCCTTCACAGCAACACAAAATACACTAAGACAAGAGCTTATAAGGATGTGACATGAGATAGTAATCATAGACATGCGATAAACATACCAAGGTTTTAAAATCTATAGAATTTGGCGAATGACTGGAAGCAGAAGGTGTGATAGAAGGAGTCAGTAAGGCATGCCTGTCACAGAGTTTTCTGAAGGGTAGATGGCAGCAAGGCTACCATACATGATGGTGTTTATGATGTCCTGCAAAATAGTAGATGATGACTGGGGGGGAGAGTAGCTGAGGACTACATGCCTTAGTGCTTGACTGCATTTGCTCTGAAGAGAGCTGTTTTACATAATTCAAACAGAGGTTATATTAGAAGCAGGTTTTTGGAGAAAATAATCTGTGCAGATTTGAATAATTCAATTTAAAATATTTGAGAATATTTCTATAAAGTAGATATATTGGTTTGAAGTTAAGTCATAGTGTTTGAGCTTTGTGTGTGTGTGTGTGTGTGTGTGTGTATATATATAATTCAGATAATCAGAATATATATTTAATTATAGTTAAGGGATACATAGATGGGTTTGTAGTCAAGGGAAATTTGTAAGGTAAACTGTATAGAATATGGGGAGAAGAAAACCTAAGTACACCTGAAAAACACAAACATGTACAGAATAAATGGAGGAAAAATTTAGGAGGAAGAAGAGGAGGGCAAGGATGAAGAGATATAAGGGGAAAACTAGCAGAGTATAGTGCCATAAGAATAACAAAATGAGCATGTTTCAAAACCTAAGGAGTGGTTTTCACCTCTAAATTTTAAAGAGAGGTTACATATAAGATGAAGACTTGAATATAGCATTGTTTTTAACAATAAAAATATTGCCATGTATGGTGGCATGTCTTTTTGAAGTGACCTGTCACAACTCTGTTCAAAAATAAATGGAAAGTGTAGGAGTAAGGAAAACGTAGAGAACTCTAAAAATATTTAACCAGTTAGATGAAATGCCAGATGTTCTATAAAATGTCAAAAAGAAGTCAGTAAAAGAAAAGAGACATAGGGCAAGAGTGAATTTTATTAAGATAGGGAAGACTTATAAGATTAGTTGAAAGTTACTGAAAATAATCAGTAGAGAAGAACAGAAAATATAGGAAAAGGGGATAATCAGTATAGAAAGAAATATGAGGAGTGGGGATATGGAACTCAACCAAACTGAAAGGAATGAAAGTACACAAAGGAAGGCATGAATCTTCTTTTGCAGAAGAGCAAAAGGAAAGAAATCATTGCAAAGAACTAATTATATATAGGAAATAGCCTAAGAAATTTCCCTCTTGACTGTTTATAATTTTCCTCAAATTTGTAAGCTGATTTTATCTGCCAAGAGAAAAGGTTTTAGGTGAATAAGAGATTTGAGATGAGACTGGAGAAATTCTAATATAACCAACTTGGCAAATTAAAGAGAGCGCTAACCAGAGAAATTTTGAAGAACTACCAAAAAGCATTTAGGACCAAGCAAAATCTAGAGTGAACAAGCTGGCTTATGTGATTTTTTTCCAACAATATCCATAAGCTTAGGCACATCAATAATTGGGTCTCAAATTGGAGTTTTCATGGGTAAAGTTTACAGAAGAAGTACAGGACAAATTATCTGAAGATATTGTCTAGGAAGGGTTAAAAGATAGATCATACTGACAGATACAGAAGTAAAGAGAAGTGGTGATGATAGAGAGCAAAAGAATAAATCAATGGATTGTTGACTTCAGAGATGAAGCATCTATCCCTTGACTACAATTAAAATGTAGAGATGATAAAATGCATAGTGAGGATAACTGAATAAAAATACGAAGTAATCTTGTTCTGGGTGCTGATGAAGTTCTGACTGCAGCCATGGCAGTGTATGGATGGAAGTAAATTTTCAAGTCACTGAGATTTAAGTAGAGAGATTTACACCAAATAAAGTAAAAGGCCTAAGAATTTGGAGAGCTAGAGAGGCCAAAATGTGAATATCAAAGTAGCCTAAAAGATGGTGGTCAGATCTGAGACAGGGAGAAACACTGTGAGTGATATATTCAAGTCCCCAGGACTCAATGGAGAGTGATTAGTACGGTTTGGTAAGGAGCCAGATACACTGAGCTTCAGTTGAGCAAGGGAGTTTCCAAAGAGGATCAGGGTAATGGTCAGGAATCAACTTTGCGGAGCGAAAAGAATGCCGTCTCCCCACTTCCTGACCCCGAGATATGAGATGTGTGGGAGAATGAGTAACATCAGTTTGAGGCATGCTGCGGTCATCCCATAGGACAGCAAATTTCAGTTAAAGTCAAGAGGTAGGGAAATGTCACAAAATAGGTTGAGAAAGTAGGGGATTTTATTTGTCTATTTATTTACCATATAAAAGTCATGACCATTTCACAGGGCACCACTGAAAGGCATGAGAACGCAAGAAGCTTGAGACATTAGTTTAAGGGGCACATATTTTCCATATAATCAGATTCAGATATTTCTATACTATTAGGTAAGTGTTATGTAAAGAGGATGGGAAATTCATCTGGGAGTCAGGCCAAGGTTTGTAGTATCACTTCTAGCAGAGGACAAATAGGAAAAAAAATGTCCTGGGTCAGAATGGCAGGCAAACCAGCCATCTGAGACGATGGGCCTTATTGCAGTCTAACTAGCGGAAATCAGCAACTCTCCTACTAAAGGAAGGTTTCCAGTATCTGATCCTAGTCAGAAGGAAACAGTTGTTCAGATTTTATTCAAAATTTGGGGTTTCAAGCACAGTCCTGTAGACAGAGAAAAGGGAGCAGGTGAATCAATAGAAGTTGGAATTGACTTCTGTAGAAAAGAGTGAGCTTGTTCTATGTGTGTGGAGTTGTGTTCAGCCACTGGTAAATCATTCCGGTGAGGTGACACTGGGTGGTGAGTAAGACATAAAATTCTTTTTGTTTTAAAAACCATTTTGTTAAATTTATAAAAATCACGTCCAGCAATATTTTGACATTTTCTGAGAATGCCTCACAAATAAACACACACACATTTTTACAAGTATCTGAAATGTGCATAAAACGGCTATGTTACCTTATATCTCATTTCAGAATTAACCTCTAATTAAAATTGTATATAACTGTAGAAATCATACACTGAGGAAAAAACATCGCAGTAAGAAAATAGGTTGATCTTATGTCAGAGGACATCAGAAACATCATTTGCGTTTGCAATTTAGCATTGGTTGGATTCTTACTTGTGAAAACAAATACTTTTTTGTTTTTTTTTTTGTTTTAAATGCTAGACACTGTCCCACTTTTTCATTGAACCTACTGAGAGTCTACTATCCAGCCACTTGGTTAGGCACAGGATGATGTGAGGAGTACAATGTATTTTCTGCCTTCGTGGACTAATGTATTAATACTTCTTCTTGGGAAAAATTCCAGTCCACGGTCAGTTATCAAACACTGACAATATCAGGGTTGGTAGTCAGCAAACCAGGATTTGTTTTGGAGAAAACTAACGTAGAACTTCACCATCTTTCGCTATGTTCACAGATCAAACTCAGTTGATGCAACTATCCACCCTGAAGTGTCATCCCTCACTACCGTGGGCACTGCAATTCCCCACAAGCCCTTTGGAAGAAAACAGGCAAAGTCAACCTAAAATTGGCTATAGTATTTTGGCTAGGGGTTCTTTTAAAAAGGGACACAATCTTAGCATTTAGTTAGTTAATTTTTAATGTAATTTCAAACAATTAGATTATGAGCCAAGGATGATAAACAATGCAAGGTAAACAGAGCTACCATATCGTGATTTCATTTAGTGATACTGATCTAGTTTTTAAGCCACATGGATGTAAAACTTAATAAATGATATTATTTATGATGTTTATCTTTACTGTACCAAAACTAAAACATTTTAAAACAAAAAATAAGTATTAATTATTTTTCTTGAAATTGGTACAAACATATCTATCTTCACTTTATTATCTTTTTCGCCTTAAAGGAACAATTTTTGGCCAAACTTTTCAGATCTTGAATTTAGGACTGTTAAGAAATAACTTTCAAATGTGATGATGCTTAAAATAATTTTTGAAATTCAGTGACGGGGTAGAACTAGGTCAGAAAATTGAAATTTTTCTAATGGTATGAGACATAGGAGACAAGGTGATTTATTTTATTATGTAAACCAAGGTTAATTTTTAGTTTTTAGTTCACTTTATTTATTTATTTATTTAAGCCAAGGTTAATGTTTAGCTTTCATTGTTTAAATGCACTAGAAAATTAAGTTTGCACAGGGATTGTTTTAAAATAAATAAAAGAGCTATGCTAACCCACAGATGACCTTTGTTGGTAGTATCCCTTTATTTTCATATAAAGTTTAATATTTGAAAAGTTATCATTGTTATAAAGCAAAATTATCTCTTCCTATTCTAATATTATTATCATGCATTTCAGGCATGTACTTGAAAACAAGTGTAAGAGAGGACATAAGAAAATCACATAGATAATGCATTTGCTTGATTGACTAACATAATCACTGTGTTTCCTAATAAGTGCTTATGGAATAATGCGAAGTTTTATAAAGTGCTGGCCTTGCATATATTTTAGAATGCCAGTTTAATAAAGTGTGTTTACATGCATTATATACATAGATAGATGTGGAGATAGATGTATAGATAATGGATATATCCTCTTTCCTATTTTTCAAAGAATATCTTTTTTCCTAAAAAGAATGAGATGACTCTCATGTCATTTTTACGAAAAAAAAATTTATGTTTTCAGGAAACAACACTTGTGACAATGTTGTAATATCACAAATATGGGGCAAGGTGGGAATGGGAAGCCCCCTTAGAAATTGTGTTGAATTTATGTGACTATCTGCAGCAAATTTTGACCAAGAAATCTAATGTACCACTTGGGTTCAATAAAATAATTTTCTTTACAGTCTAAACATTAAATGTGTTCTCACTCATATGCGGAAGCTAAAATGTAGTGATCTCATGGAAGTAATAAGTAGAACAGAGGATACCAGAGACAGGCAGGGATAGGAGGAAGGGAAGGAAGAATAAGGCGAGACTTGTTAAAAGCTACAAAATTGCAGCTAGGTAGAAGGAATAAGTTCTGGTGTTAAGCACTGGTACTAAGCACTGTAGTATGGCTATAGTTAACAATAATATATAGTTTCAAATAGCTAGAAGGAGGATATTGAATATTCCGGACACAAAGAAGTGATAAAGGTGTGAGATGATAGATATGCTAATTATTCTGATCTGATCACTACACATTTTATGTGTGGAAACATTATGTACCCCATAAATACGTACAATTATTATCTGTCAATTTTAAAAATAAAATTAAAAAGTAATAACTATAAAGCAAATAAAAATATAAATGTCACAGTTACTTACTTACATCGATGACAAAATCTTTTGTTTTATTCAGAAAACAGTAGACATCTCCCTTTCCAGCCACATCTTTATCATAAGCACGACTTAGTTGTGTTCCAGGAAGCATATTTTCAGGCAAATTCACTGGGTTAATTAAAATCTGAATTTCTGTTTTCATGTATGAAAACACTGAAGAGATAACACAGAAAGACTTCTTAATACCAAGAAAAAATATAAAAGTGGACAATTTCATCAATAATCAATATTTTATCAATATTTCCATTTGTCTTGATACATTTCAAGCTGAAATCGGAGTAAAAAGTTTCATCTAAAACTGAGTAAGTTTTTTCTTTAATAATCAATATTGTTTTTCAGTGATGAACTGTGTAGAACAAACTTGCAGAAAAGTACAAGTTTAGATCCTAGCTTTAATATATCTTTAGTTTATTCCTTTGTTCAATATGAATTTAACAATTATCATGCAGAATGGTTATTTCAAAAGAAAATTTTGCTAATTTCTTCCTTCAGTTTATTGACCATTTCAGTGAAATCATTTCACATGCTCACATAAGCTATATTTTTAAATATGAAGTTTGTTGTATTACAATTTAAAATGCTAATTGAAAAAATCAAGGAAAAGACCTTTCTTCTTTAATTTGCTTAATTATTTTCATTGCTTTTCTTTTTTAGAAAGAAAAGGTCTGTTTTTGGTTTAGTTGTGAGTCATTGTAAATTACATTATGTCGTACCTCAATAGTGGAAAACAGATATAGGCATATTCTGAAACTCATTCCCAGAATATGTAATATGACTAAAGGGAAATACTATATATAAGAAATATCTAAAACAATAACTAAAATGTGAAAAATATTAATAAACTGATAAACAGTTTTGTATATGACTTTTTGTTATAAAATAAATATTTTTACATAGTAAATTACTCTATAAAAAGAAGACCCTTACCGAAAAAAAAAATACCCAAAGTAGAATCCTGTCTAAAATAATCCAAGATTAAGAGTTGAGTTTTTTGTTCAATATCACTTTCTCTCTCTCACACACACACATACACACACACACACAAACAACAAGAATGAAAATGAGAAATAAATATTCAATGAATTAAAAGGATCTCAGCAGGGATTCAAATTCCATAACTAACAATTAAACTTAGTTTCCTTAAAAACAAATGAAAAATCAAGTTTATATAAACCTGTGCATATTAATAAAGTCTTGAAGATGTTCATATTTAGACCAGCTCCCCATATGCCCTTAGCAATGTCTACAAACAAGTGCATGGCTTTGGCTATTTATACAAACTCAATCTTTACACAAATTAAGCCAACAAGTCAATACATTGTTACTCAATATTGAAGCCAATAGTTTTATTCTATTTAATGGAGTGATTATGCACATAGGTCATATTTCAGCTTCTGTTTCTGTTTCCCGTTTGTACCTGGTAAGAAGATTGTCAGCAAGGCTAGGATCATTACATAGCAACAATTTAAAACATAAGTCTTTAGAGTTGACGAGGAGTAACCTATGGAGAATTTTTGGCAAGAAGTTCAGGTGATTTAATTTTTAAACCCGGTTTACCTAATAGAAGCTGTTCTGCAAGTAGAATAAAGAATTATTTTTAATATGACTGCATACATATTTGCAAACCCTGAGATGATTTAGTATTACTTCTGAGTGCAACTAGTTGTATACTCACCATTCTACTGTTGGCTGAGTAACTCCAAAGTTAAACAAGACCCACTCTTAGGTAATTTGTAACCTAGCAAAGATAATGGCTGGATAAAAAATGGCTGTGCCACAACAGAATGGGTAACATGTTTCAGTAAAATAACACGAAAGTTCAGAAAAGGAAGGAAACACTTCCAAAAGAGGAGGAAAGAGAGAAACCTTCAAAGAAGTGGTGGCTTTTAAAAAATGAGGCTTTGAGGCTTTGAAGCACCAAAGTCTTGATAACAGCATCCTATTAGAAAAATAGTTTTCAGCGTGTTTCTCTCAATATATTTGCATTTCTATATTCATAAATTATTTAAATGCACCACAGCACGATATATTTTATATGCTCATGAAATACACATAAAAACTAGAATAAATGCAAAGAAATGATATAAATGTGGAAAATATTGTATTATATTATGTTATACCTATCACATCATATTATATTGCAAATGATATAAATATACCACAGTAAATGTTTTTCTGTTTCTAAAATGTTACAAATAACATTTTAGAGTACTTATTATTTTATTAATTTTCATAATGAGATGACAAAGATAAATCAAATAGTTTTAAAACTCATTTTATGCATTAATTATACAATATTAAATAATAAACATACATATATTTGTACAATAAAGTACTTAATATTTATTTCATAATACTTGGAGTGGAAAAAATTAATATGCTTTATTCTTGTTGAAAACATGATTTTACATTATATGAGATTACATGTTCATAGCAAAGACCCAAGTTCAGTTTATGTTCATACTCAGTGGCTCTTAAAGATACAAAGGATCCCTAACATCCCTCACAAATATAGAAACACATCATTTTATACTTAATAAATCATAAACTCATTTTTTTGGTTTTATCTACCAACACTAAAAAGTATTGAATAAAGCCAGTTGTAAAATATTCTTCATCCTTGATGTCAATCCGATTTTATTTCAAATCAATTGGATAGTATTTCATTTTACATTTTTACTAGTTTAAAACCTACTGACATTTTTTATGTGGAATATTTTTACGCTGATTAGAAAATTCTGTTTTCCGGTACATGTAGGCAGATAAGTGTTTGTGGAGGTGACACAACTGTAGCGGTTTGAAGTCGAGAATGATGGAAACATTTTCAAATAAGCCTGTCCATACGGAGTTTCTTTCAGATGACAATTGCTTCCTTATTCATCGGTAAATGCCAGAATTATCTTTATGGGACTGATAAAGTACTCATTATTGTCTTTCATGAAGCAATTGTATATTATAAAATATTTTAAGTAAATTTCATAGTCTTTATTGTATTATTAAATTGTATTTGTTTAATAATAAATTAACAAAGTTGGAAAACTTGTCCTTTTCTAACGGAAAAATATGTAGCTCATCCTTAAATTTGACAATTCTATAAACACGATGCCAAGGGATCACAAATAAATATGTAGGGTACAAAATATTTTCATTATTATGTTTTATCTCTTTATATAACTTTATGATTCTTAGGGATCTGGGTTTTGTTTCCCAAGTATAAATAATTCTCATTTTAGTAAGGAAAGTATAAAACATTGAATTCTATATCTTTAAACACTATTGTTTCAAGAATCAGTCGAATCAGTCTGGTCTCTTCATAGCGCCGGCATGTCCAATACTTCCCCGACTAAGTTCTTCTTCATTGGTGGTAAATTAAGTCTGCATTCTGCACTGTAATTTTCTTCTGGCTTTTTAATAAAATTATCTATCGCTGCTTTTGCCTTTGTTTGCATTATCTTGCCGCTAAAATTTTTGAGTAACGATTCTGGTTCTTCTTGCATTGTTTAGATTGCAGTGTTTGTTGTACTTTGTATATTCTTTATTTTTGACCCCACCGTGCTCTACCCAGCACCGCGCCGACAAAGTGGTTCTTCAAAGCAAAACACTGCGGCGGTTCCCGGTGACCAGCAGCCACCGCCTCCCGGAGTCTACAGGGGCCTCTCCAGCCACCACCTCGGCCATCCCTATGGCCCTCAGGACCTCTTCTATTCAGCTCCTCCGCCGGCCTCCTCTCTGCTGCCCGGGACACCGACGAGCTTCACCAGCTACCAGCGACCCAGGCAGAGGTCTGGGAGGCTTCTTTTTGGAGAGACATTGTTCCAAGAACGGGCGCGTGCGACGTCGTTCCCGTCCGGCTCTGCACCATCTGACGGTGCCGTTGTAAGCCTAGAGTGCAATCTGTGTTTAATGACTGCTTTCCACTTCTGGCTTCAATTTATCACATCTTTTCTGTAATAAACTTTCTTATGAATATTGCAAGTGAATGTATTTCATACATGATGCTATTTCTATAAAGTAATTCTTAAACTCTTTGTTTGCTTGAATTCTGGTCAAACAACCATTATATAAAAATTACCCTTCAGTTTTTCCCCATGAATTATAAATTCTATTTTCTTTCCAGTAGTCACTTTTGGATGAGACCATGTTTTGCTTAGCGAATGTTTCCTTTAGTAGTTCAAAGAAAGTGATACTTTTTCATTATTAAAATATAACATTGCAGATATCATAAGCTAAGACATGTTTAAAAACCTGAACTTTCTTTCAACTATAGAGCAAATTTTTCACTCTAAATGATTAATTCTAATCAGTTTCCTAACATTTCTCTATATCTTACAAAAATGTGATAGCAAGCAATACGTTTTACTTTGTCTTTTATTTCACATCATCTCTTTTAGCCAATTTCAACTGTAGGAAGAAAATTTATTACCTCAGTCAAATGTGAACTTCTGTCTTCTGCTATTTATTTATTGCTGAATTGGTAAACTTTTGTCAGGTTCAAAATGTATGCATAATTTATAACATTGCTAAAATATTGTATAATTTTGACTTCACGTTCTGGGTGCTAAATTTTAACATTTTGCCACCTGTGATACATTCATGCTACCATGAGCAAAAATCTCCAGGGAAAATGTATACTAACGTTAAAATTCATTATTAACAATAGTGCATGTAAATATTTACTGCAATGATTTCTTCTGAATAATTTTGAATGTTGTTTGGCCAACTTCTGGGTAGATCAACTTTTAGCTCCTAACCCTAGAGGTAAGCATGCCCAGTATCATTTATTTACCCCAACTCCCTCCGCACAAACCCTTTTTATCCTCATTCTGGCCTAATTGAATTTAAATTTCATTTTTATTTGGTGAAGAGAGATTTAAACAAGATTATATAATACATAAATCCAGTTCAACTGCATTTCTATGAAGTCTAAATGATTGCAATATGAACAAGCGTGGGATAATTTTCTTATCTGTGCAAAACTCCCACCCTGCCTTCTACTTGTAAATGTTTGACATGAGAACGCCGTAAGAATGCCAATACCTACGTAAATATTAAAGCTTAGTTTTTTTCTTGTATTTGAGATTTTAAAAGAATAAATGTAAATAGAAGTTCTAATATTTCCTTCTCGCACCAAAATAAATCATTTAACACACTGTCTTGTGTATAAAAATCACATTTTGGAAAATGCTAATTGATTTAATATTTATGAAATATTGCACCAGTAAATACTTGCTAGTTTATTCATTTAGCAATGTATATATTCATATAATAAATGGAAGAGGAAGAGGGAGAAATGAGACATTGGTGGAGAAGGTAGCATGACCAAAAGTAGGATAGCAGGAAAATATTTTGTGTTTAATAAAATTCACAGACGGTTTTCATTATTTGTTTCTGAGAAAGGCTGCAACATGACCACAAATGCATTTCAGAAAGATTCACATGGAAGGACACTGAGGGTTGAGAAAATGGATGATGAGAAAATGGAGAAGCGAATGGTAGATTTATAACTTTCTATGTGAGAGGTAATGAGTACAAAAAACAAGATGTCAGGAACATATAAAGATACTCACACACTTTATACTTGTAAAACAATCTCTGGCATGTGAAATATATATTTATATCATAAATAATCTTATATACATATAAAGTACTTGCTTTATACAGTATTGCAGGACTATAAAAATGCCTGTGTAAGCTGAAATTGTGCAAATCAATCTTAATAATCCATAGGGAAAATCATAATGGTTACAGTATTTTTTAAAAATTTGTCAAAACATTAAAAATTTTTATTATAGCTTAGAAATTGATAGAGGTGAAAGAAATAGTAAAACAAATATTTAGCTGATACACGGTTAATGAGAATTAAAATGTTTTATTTCTTTGTTAAGAAGGATATTTCAAGAGTAGTTCAAACAGTGCTTGCTGTCCGCTACGGAGCAAGGATCTTTTCTGGGCCTTAGCAAATCATCCTATTCCTTTTCAGGTTTGGATCAGCTTCCCACATTTTACTATTTGCACTTTCAGTGTTGTAAAGTATCTTTGAGTTTCCTTAATGTGAAGTTTTTTGACAATGTCACTTCCTCCGGGACATCATTATACTTTTAAGCACAGCCACTTTCTTAATTTTGGTTTATGCCACCTTCACTAAGTTCTTCTGGCTGCAAACCTGATGTTTCTCAAACAGTGGCAGTGCCAACATTCCCACAATCCGGGATTTTTTTTTTTTTTTCCTATTAACTCCATTTATGTTAACTTAGAATCCTGAAAAGTTATTTTCACAGTGTGGTAAATGTTTCTGCAATACTTCATGAATATTACTTGGTTTACTTTCTGAATGTCCTCATGATTTCTAATGCTTGCTTTAAATCATATTTATCCAAAGACGAGCTAAGGTTAGTTGCTTGATCTTCAGTTGTAGTGTCAATGGCTTGTCTGAAAATTCATCTAAAGTTATACGCTCTAAAAGTTGAAATAACTCCTTGGTCTATCCACTGAGTGACTTAATAAAGTTGAGTTTGGTGATAAAATACAAATTTTTGCATCATGACTTTAAGAAATTCAGGGTGACCTGGAGCATTATCCATCCATAATAGTTCTTTAGAAGTTAAATTATTTTGGCAACAGTATCTCTCTACTGCTTAGAACAAACAAGGGTGTATATGATTCAAGGAATCACAGTGCTAGAAAAATACACTGAAGCGTACTCATCCTTCAACTGTGGCATCATAAACTACCAAAGAGTGATAGCTTTTAGACTTTGATAAAAATAAATTCCACACAGTCTTATTAAACATATAATAAAATAATCTTCCATATGGCAGTGGAATAGAACTTAGCTTAGATTACCCAGGTCAAGTTCTCGGAAATGTTTGCATTTCGAGAATTCCATGGGATTTCAAGTGTGTAAAGTAGAAATGGTGGGATAAGCTCTCCTTCCTGGGCAAAGATCAGGTAGACTTAATGTCCCTTATAAAACATTGGCATTCCCTAAGCCCAAAATTCCTCTTCTCTAACCCAACCCATGGTCATGTGCAAGCATCACTTGGCCCTCTTTGCCTTACTTTTTAGGATTTGGGACTGAAGGAACCAGTGTGAATGATGGCACTCTGGCTTCTGCAATTCCTGTGAATAATTAATAATAATAATAATAATAATAATATCCTGTGTATCTGACCCCAAAGTCCTATGTCTTGTACCAATATACATTAACCTGTGGGAAGTCAACCTCTCAGCTTGCAAGCAAGGCAAAATCTCAGACCCTTCATATTTCTTGCCAGAAGTAACTCATTATTTTTCTAGCCACCAAAACATATTTTGTGAATGCATAAACCAGCCCCAGGTCAAAACCTGTAGAAGAGAAATCATTTCAGACGTGTGCTATGCCTTAATGGCAGAATGCTACCAACTCCAAAGTCTGACACATTTTCAGGGAAGTGGTAAAGCATCACACTTGCAATCAAAAGTACCAGATTTTTTTTAAAAAAGCTATTTTATCTATGCACATAGTTTAACTTCCCCTAGAAATCTTTTGTTTTTCATTTATTATATGTGGAAAGTTATAATAACTACCTCAGAGCTGTTATGAATATATGAGGTAATGCATAAAAGGAACTAGCACAATATAGTATATATGAGAAACACTCATCAAATATTTTATATTGCTTTAGAGTTACTTAGGATACCTCATTAAATAAGTCAAAGTCTAGAAAGGAATTTTGTAGACCCTCATATTGAACGCCCCCATGGGATTGTGATTTGAATATTTTAGGAAGTAACCTATCCTATTCTGAGTTCTGTTCTCCATCAACACTAGCAATAAGATTCCTACGTAATGTTATAAAGCTTTCCCTGAAGAATTAAAGCATCTTTACACGTGTATATACAGGGACCTCTTGTGAATGACTGGTAACTGGAGATGGTTGCCGGCATGGTGCAATCCATCCTCCATATCTACCATCAAATAGTTGTAATTTACAAACCTAATTATGTCATTTTTATACTAAAACTTTCTTCCTACAGAAGAGAGTCCAAACCACTTAGCATGCAGTATTTTACATTTTCGTTATTTCTTCTTTTCCCTTCTAATGTACCACACATTCAGCGAATTCAATGCTTTTTCATATTCTCTTCCATACTTGCGTTACAGATATGATTCTATGCCCAGAAATGCATCACTCTCATTACTTTCTTGTGAAACTTTACAAATTCTTTAGAAACCAGATCAAATGTCACTTCCTTAGTGAAGGCATTCATGACATCCCCAGGATATTTAGACATTCCCTCCCTCTACTATTACCTCAAAGTGTTCTGTGCACTCTCCTATGGCATTTGTTCTATGGAGTGTAATGCTCTGTTTACATGAATTTTTTCCTATTTGTCTAGCTTATGTTTGTGTTTCCAGTGCTGAGGACAAGGAAAGGCTTGTTATATCAATGAATGAATAAACAAGATTTTGTCTATCGTGATATTCTAGATTAAGTTCTATCATGAGAGTTTACTCCCTTTGAGTCTTAAGCATGTATATTCTCTTAGAATCTAATATTAAAATCCCAAGCTCTTTGTCAAGTATGTTCTACCAGACACACTGCTGTCCCACGCTCTTGGAAATGACCATTCTCTCTGCCTGGAAAATTCTTACCTTAGATGTTCACATGTCTTGGGTCATCAACTCCTTCAAATTTTTGCTCAATTATCATTTTCTCATTGAAATTTACCTGCATCATCTGATTTAAATAGGAACTCCTCTTTTTTTCCCGTTCCTTTTTCCCTATCTTGTTTTCTTCCATAGAATTTATCATCCTTTAACATACTATGCAATTATTTAAAGTATAATATCTATTGTCTATGTACACTCACTACCATGTCAACAGTTTTCGGGAAGGTTTCAGGGAAGGGTTGTAGTAGTTTTCTTTTCTTTTTTTTTTTTTTCAAGGAGGCATTTTCAGTAACTGTAAGAATGTCAGGTTCAATCATTATTTGGAACAGTAACCATAAAGGACAAACTATGGTAAAGATTTTACATCACATTCTTTCTGAATTCAGTCTCCAATAAAAACTGGTCCAGAGAAAAGTGCAAGGATTTGATTTATGATATTGAAATAAATTTTGGAATGCCTCTAACACAGATTTCATAGTTCCACCCAGGACCAGACAGATTTAGAGATTTGTATGTTTATATAATAGGTGTGTATGTATGATGTATGTATGTGAGATATATATGAGGGAACTTCAAAAAGTTTATGGAAAAATGGAATTAAAATACTAAAAATAAAAATATAAATGTTACTTGTCAACATCAGCTTCATCAAGTTCCAGATACTTTTGTAAGCAATAATACCAGCCACTTAGTCCATCCGTAAAGAACTGAGGGTCCTGGGAATTTAACCATATCAATGCAGTCTTTTTTACATTATTAACTGAGGAAAAAATGAGTGCCCTTTACAGATTTTTAAGAATAGGAAACAAAAACAAGTCAGAGGAGCCAAATCAGAACTGTAAGGTGGATGACTAATGATTTGTTATCGAAACTCTCACAAAATTGCTCTTGTTTGAAGAGAGGTGTGACAAGGAGCATTGTAGTAGTGAAGGAGGACTCCCTAGTGAAGTTTCCCCGGGAATTTTTCTGCTGAAGCTTCAGCTAGCTTTCTCAAAACACTCTCATAACAAGCAGATGTTATCATTCTGTGGCCCTCCAGGAAGTCAATAAGCAAAAATGCCTTGAGCATCCCCCAAAAATTCTTCCATGACCTTTGCTGTTGACTGATCTGCTTTTGCTTTGACTGGACCACTGCCACCTCTTGGTAGCCTTTGTTTTTATTGTTCTTTGTCTTCAGTTCACTGGTAAAGCTATATTTTATCTCCTATCACTACTCTTTGAAGAAATGCTTCTTAATCCCACTTTTTAAAAATTTTCATTAAAAGCACTGCTCTTGTCTGCAACAGACCCAGGCACAACAGTTTTAGCACCTATCGAGTGAAAGGTTTGCTCAGTTTTAATTTTCCCACAAAATGTGTGGTAAACGAAATGAGATGTCCATGGTATTGGCTCTTGTTTGTGCTATTAATCATCAGTCCTCTTCAGTCAGGTCATGGACAAGATTAATTTTTTTTCTTACGAATTGATGTGGACAGTCTGCCTCTTTGGGCTTCATTTTCAGTATCATCATCACTTCTTAAAATGAGTTATCCATTTGCAAACTGTGGATTTCTTTGAGGCATTGTCCCTATACATTTTTGGAAAGCATCAATGATTTCACAATTCTTACACTAAAACTTCACCACATATTTGATGTTTTTGCTTTAATTTTGGTAGAATTCACACTGCTCTGATAAGGGCTCTTTTCAAACTGATGTATTACCTGTATTATCTTTTTGGGTGCCTCAAACCAGGTCCTGTTCAGATATATTATAACAAATTAGCATGTAATTATTTTGATGCAAAAATATTTTGAAATCCATGCATTGATTTGTCATAATATACAGTTTCCATGAACTTTCTGAAGATCCCTCGTGTGTGTGTGTGTGTGTCTCAGAACTGTCAGACACTTCTGTAAGCGATGAAACCTGCCATTTAGTCCATCCCTAAAGAACTGAGAGTCCTAGGAATCTAACCATGTCAGTGCAGTCTTTTTTACATTATTAACTGAGGAAAAAATGAGTGTGCCTTTACAGGCTTTTAAGATTAGGAAACATAAAGAAGCCAGGGCAGCCAAATCAGAACTGTATATGTGCATGTGTATATATAAATTTGTACATTTATACCAAGTAGTGCAAGTATTAACATCTCTATTTAACATTATAAAAATGAAATATAAGTAAATAATATATCCAATCTAACATTAAGTCGTAAAACAATGTTTTTCCCTTTCATTGATTATTCATTTGCTCCTTCTAAAATACAGTGTAGTTATAAAATCGCCATGGATTTTTAAAGCATCTTTGAATGTCAAGAGCTAAGATAATCAACAGAAGGGCATGCTAAAAACAGTCAATTAATTTGTATTTTCTGGTGAAGCAGGAAAGAACAGAGGAGAGAAGGGGAGGGAAAGGAGATGCCTGGCCCTATTACTCATCCTGAGTCACTGGTTGCGTGCCTGAAAAAGTACAGACCTTTCATGGGGAACTCAAGCTCTTTTGAACCAAAGGCTTAAGTAACCCTTGGAGAAAATGGTAGTTTATGCTTTCTGAATTATTATATAATCTTATTACTGGTATAAATTCCCATTCATTATATGAATTCTTTCACATAAGATATCAAACTAACATATATAGAAAGTTTAGTAAGAAACATTCTATTTCTCCTAGTTGATACGTTTATTTAGGACCATAGTATTTTAGCAGTGCTATAAGACCATTCAGGTATTTGCTTGTTACTTGGTTGGTCAGTGGGTTTCAATAACTTTTTATTCTAAAATGCCCCCCAAACACTTCAAAGAACCTAAACTTCAAAAAATTGCTACTAATTTATCTCTGATAAAAAAAGGTATCCAGCTTAAAAAGCACTATTTTGGGTTTTGTTTTTCCCTAATAGAGTGTTTACGTTGGCAGATGAGGAATGAAGGGCAAAATTGAGGGTAAATGATTTTTTTTTCTCTTTTTGCTTTCTTAAAATGTTCTTTTCAAGGTTTAATGATTTATGCAGTTTGGAAAAGTAGTCAGGCCTTGGATTCTTAGTTATCAAGCAGTATATGGATAACTCCCAATCAATCTATCGCAAAATGAAAATTGAACAAAATTTTGCTGAAATTGAAGTAGGCGGTTTTAAAGAATCAAAGTTAATTATACTCGTCCCTCAAATTCCCAAGTTTATGATAACAAAATAACTCATCGACACTCTTACAAATTAGGCCTGAACATATGAACATAATCTTGGTCAATTTCGTGTCTAACGGGTGATGAATCTAGTAGAACATGAGGCAAAGTGGCATTGTCTGGAGATGGAAAAAAGAATTATAACAGTCACCTCTAGCATTCTCATTTGCACATTAAAAAATCAAGACTACAAGGAAGATGTGTTGGACATTTCACTCCATTCTTGGAGAACTCAATTTATATATATGGCTTGATGGGGAACAGAACAGGAAGACTGCTAGCCTCTTAGCAGTTCTATTACTTATAGCTTCTCGGAACCCCTCACTTGTCTTATTTTTAAAATGAAGATGATACCAATTTCCTCACAGGTTTTTAAATAATTTACTCATATATAAATATAAACCTATTTATTTGTATATTTTATACTATAGTATATATCTTTATATTTTAAAAATATTTGTATTTGTGTATATATATATATATGATATAGACAACACGCATATGACACCCTTGTCTCAGAGCTACTCAAAATTTTAAACTCCATTGTCTTTCTCTGCATTGTGAGTGAAAATTGCCTCTCTATTTTCCCCTTTATCATCTTAATCTTGCTCTTTGGAGCTACCTTTAAAAATCTTCATTGCAATTATTTTCATTGTTTCATGAATTTGAAAAGGAATATCACAGTTTTACTTAATTGTTCATTTGTTCTATTCTCTAGGTTAAATATTACTAAGCCTGTAATTCTTTTTTAGCTGATTTAATCTCAAATGCCCTCCAAAATATATGCATGTTTTTCCAAGCATATCTGCAGATTTCTTAAATGCAATGTACCAAACTGTACTTGGTTGTTTTGCAAATGAAAGTTGATTGGTTCAGAGTAGTATATAATCCTCTTGAGGTATACATTATACTTACATGATAACAGGGTAAGATTGCATCCACATCTTATTTTCTACTCTTTTGTTTGGATACTTCTATAAGAAAGACAAAATGGCTACTAATAATCATATTCAGAGATACTTAGGTTTGAGTCCTAGCTACATTGTCACAAAACCTAAAATGTATCTCATAATATCTACTATATTATTTGAATAAATGGTGACTTTATTTAAGTCTCATTGTTCTCTTTTGTAAAATAGGTATTTAGGTTGTGCTAAGTATGGTGTCTGGCACATAGCACACACATTATGTGTGATATTAGGAAATTATCATTTCTTAATTTCATTTGCAACCTTATTATTATAAAGTATTCTAAGAAGCCACATCTTACAGCTAATTTGCCTTTTTCCTTCTTGGAAAGGAACTCATCTTCATAAGCATAGTTTTAAAATACTCCCTCTCTTTTTAGTCAAGGGAATTTTCACCAGTGAAGCCTTTTCCTTGAAGATGGGGAAATCCATAATACACAGGAGGTATCTTTGATCAAACTCAATATTTTCTGCCTTGGCCATCATGTATATTAAGATCGCATGCTCACTTTTCTTCCAATGGCATTAACTTTACTTAATCCTTGTTCTTGCAGATTCATATCCAAGATAGCAGCTCACCCTACTTACTCCCTTTACCTTCTTGAGAATCCTCTAAGACAAAATAAATATATAATCAATGCTCTTATTTTAGTAAAATATAATTCATACTCATATATATTTATTGCTATCTGAATTATCACATTTCCACATCACAAGTACTCCTTGTCTCTGACATAGTTTTGTGATCAAATCTTCATCATATCCTGTAGCTCACCTTTCAACTCGTCCTTTTAAATGGCTGACCCATTTACATTAATATCATACAGCCTACTGTATATTTCTATTTTCCTTATTCTTAAAATTTTACCAAAATTTTCCCCACCATCCTATAGCTTTTTATATATGTGGATATTTTCTTGATACCAAATATAGTTATATTTTTTTGAGAAAAATCTGCCCTTTCTTTTAAATATTACAGGCATGAGCCCAGTATGACTAGTATTAGTAATTTTCTAATTTCATATTTTTCCAGTGAGTATTTAGAGAAACTTGTAGATGTCTGAAACATACTTTCTGTCCATTACTGCTGTGAGTATTGGTAAGATGACCATCCACCCTATCCTGGCATAATTACCAAGTGTTCTTTCACTCTCAAAATGACCATTTTGAAGGGTAAATTACACAATTTCTCTTATTGGAAATGTAAGTCTGCTTAGAAATGTTATATTATATTGATAAAACTATTAAAAACAATATAAACTGAAGACGTTTTCAATCATATATATAAGATTTCAAGGCTAATTGTCGACATTGTATTTATATTCTGATTTTAAAAAGAGTTCAATTACATATTAATTTTAGTGCAGACATTCTAAGGCAAGCAGCCATCAGACCCATTCACTAATATGTTAATGAGGAAGTGCATACATGTATATTGGTTGCACTATGACAACTCTCACAATATACGAGGATGATTATTATGGTGTCTATGCATTTCAAGATGTATTTGAGGAAAATAGCCAAACATATACATATGAATAATATGCTAATAAATATAGATGTGATCATATGATCAGTGTTCATATTTAGCAATATAATGTGTTCTGTAAGATATTGCTTATTCTCATAAATCTATATATTTTGGTTTTCCACTACTCCCAATAACATCTTCTGCTCAAGCAGTATAGAACTTTTAGATCTTTTTTACAACTTCTTTCTGTTGTTCTAAACCACCTAGGTTATGTATACTACACTTTCTGTGTCTTTTTCCTGTGGCAACTCCCACTTATCATTAAATACCATCCCCAGATGGAGTTAATTATTCCTTCCATTATCACTGCACTCCCTTCAAAAGCATTTTAATTGCCTGTTGATGTATTTCTTTCCTATCTCAAATTATGAGCACCTTGAAAGTAGGGATCATTCATTTTCATCATCATATTGTTTGTCTTGCATACAATATGGAATTCAGTTAATAATGGAATAATATGTGAATATATGAATCACATGAATGAATGAGTGAATAAATGAAAGTGTGAGTGACTTACTAAATGTGTAATTGTTATGAAATTTAGAGTACAACCAAACGTGAAGAATGCAGCCTTTTTATTTCCTACTTATAAAAATAATTGAGTGTTGACCAGGCACGGTGGCTCAGGCCTATAATCCCAGCACTTTGGGAGGCGGGGGTGGGCGGATCACCTGAGGTCGGGAGTTCGAGACCAGCCTGACCAATATGGAGAAATGAAACATGTCTTTACAAAAAATACAAAATTAGTTGGGCGTGGTGGCACATGCCTGTAATCCCAGCTACTCAGGAGGCTGAGCCAGGAGAATCGCCTGAACCCAGGGGACAGAAGTTGCATTGAGTCGAGATCATGACATTGCACTCCAGCTTGGGCAACAAAAGCAAAACTCTGTCTCAACAATAATAACAACAAAACAATTATAATAACAATAATTGGGTGTCAAAGGGACCATATTTGGGTATTAAAGATTAGAAATCCATTTTCCTCCCAAGAAAAAAGTGAGCAAAATGATAATAATCAAAATCTGAAGTTTTCACTTAAAAATCCAAATTCCTAGCTTCCCTCGGAAAATCATAAGCTTTGGCAATACATAGTATGCATTCCTAAATGACAACCATTGGCTCGAGTTAAACAGCAGCTACTTCTTTGAGCACACAGTCCGCATCCCTATATTCTATATGGGATGTCTCATTTATTATTAGTGCATAAATTTGCCACCCAGGATTCAGTGAGTTCTGTTAAAGCACTAACCTGGGATTGTTTTAAGTTAAACATCACCAATTTCAGTAAAAATGAGTGACAGGCATTTTAGGGAGGAGAAAAGGAATGGAGAAATATGTAAAACTAAGGCATATTTAATGAAAATAATGTAAAAGGCCTTGTCTGAAACTTAAAGGTAGCAAAATAGTGCAATGTTTAAGAGCCTGAATTTTAGATTTGGAGAACTGATCAGAATTTTGCTAGATTGAACAAACTGCTTAATTTCATAGAGGTTAAGTTTCCTCATTAGAGAAATAGAAGCAATAATAATAGTTTAGATCTACCTCTTAGATTTGTTGCAAGGATTAAATACAACCATATATATGCAGGCTTGGTTGAGTGTAAAGGTTTTAGACATGCCTAGACATGCTCGGACATTTATGATAGCCTAAGACAACTCAAAGACATCTATAGAGAAGGGCTACAGGAAGAAGGTGAAGGACAAGGGGGAAGGTTTCTGAGAGACAAGCATCAATGCCTGGAGCCACGTCTAACAGCCTCATGCACATTTTGCAACAGTACTTAGTGTAAACTGGACATCCCAAGGGCCTAGGCTGTCTTCCCTTCAAATGTGCATATTCTGTTTAGACACAGCAGTATCTTGCAGATGATTCACCAGGAGATGATAGGCTTCATTGGAAGTGGTACAATAATGAGTAGAGATGGTGACACCCAGAAGCTGCCTAGCAGAAAAGACGTAGTACAGCAAAAACAAGTGTCTTCATGAGTGCCAGTAAGACACTTCCAGAAACACATCTGAGCATTACTTTATTAGGCAGCTAATATCCTTTGTGATAAGAAGAGACAAAGGACAGTAACACTTGTAAAACAGT
>NW_012121154.1:5492678-5505725 GCF_000951035.1 Colobus angolensis palliatus | reverse complement strand
TTTAGACACAGCAGTATCTTGCAGATGATTCACCAGGAGATGATAGGCTTCATTGGAAGTGGTACAATAATGAGTAGAGATGGTGATACCCAGAAGCTGCCTAGCAGAAAAGAGGCAGTACAGCAATAACAAGTGTCTTCATGAGTGCCAGTAAGACACTTCCAGAAACACATCTGAGCGTTACTTTATTAGGCAGCTAATATCCTTTGTGATAAGAAGAGACAAAGGACAGTAACACTTGTAAAACAGTTACTATGACTTTATCTGACAATTGCATTATATAGGTAACAAAATGCAAAGTGTGGTATTTTAATATTTGAAGAACTTGCTATGTATTCAGAATTCTCTGTGTAGCAGAGGTAACTTTGCATTCACCAACACCCATATCCTATTCTTCCTGATTTACAGTTATAGGACATTTCTGAGTCCTTTATGTGTGGTTAGTGAATGTGGAAGTGCTGTACACAATTCCAGGCCTGTCACCTAAAAACCTCCAGAACGAGCCTATTAACTCTCTGTGATGATCAGACGCAGAACCATCTTCAGAGATCTTTGAGCTCTACTTACTGGGAGAGCCACACAGTTTAATGAACTTGGGTCCCTAAATGACAATGCTGAAAACTACCCATCAAACACTAACATCTGCAATAGGCTTGAGTGAAAAAGAAATGTCTGTTGTGTTAGGCCACTGCTATTTGGGGGTTACTTACCATAACAAATAAACGTAGTTACCCAAATATTCTGAAATACCATCTCTTCAGGTCATTTCAGTTATCTGAGTCTATGTAAACAAGAAAAAAATAATAGCCAGAGCTAGCTGAAACCAGAAACCACAAGCAGTCTTTGTTCACAAGTAAGTAGTTACTTGATCGGTCCCACAACCATCATTATTTCCATCTTTGCATTGTCTACCTGAGAACTATCAAAAGCACTGCCTGACCTACTCTGTTCTCCGTCTGGAAGAAAGTAGACATGTTCAAACTTCCATGATCATTTCTGCGGTATTGTTAAAAAATTAGTGCACACTCACAAACCTGTACTTTTCTTCCTAAAATAGGGTGTTGACCTCAAACAAAAACAGGTTTAGGCTACATCTACATGGGTGACCATGTGTGGCATAAAATAGATTTTCCAGCATGCATTTATTTGGCAATGACTTAAAAGTGCAACCAGATGTTTTCATAGAGAACAGCTCTTTTAGCCACAAATGTTTCCAATTTAAATGCATTTGTTTTGACTCTATTTTGCTGCAGATGGAAAACATCCATTTTCTCTCTTTCCATTGGGGATAGACAGTGAACGTTGGCAAATCTCATAGAGAATGATTACCAGTGTCGACAAAACTTCGGTGAGAGCTGAATCTCCAGGAGAAAATTTTTAAAAGACAAGTTTGCATTTTAAACAGGTTGGCTCTTTTAAGACCATTTTCTCCCTCTAATTTGTACCATAAGTCTTAAACATCTGTATGTGTTTGATCCTAGGGAACTTACCTTACTTTTAAGTGATAAGTCAAACAGATCTATTCAGAATGACAGCATAGCTTCCGGGCGTGCCATTGATAGTTACTGCAAACAGATATTTCAGATTTTCTTATCAAAAGGCAAATTATGTAGGTGTGCTTTACTAAATTTTCTTGCAATTGGCAGGTTGAAAAATTACAAGAATTTTAAACGTCTTATAAAAATAACATAAAAAGGTTTTCTTATTTTTTCAGAAACAAACTAATGTGTACGTGACAGAGTATAAAATGATCTTGGCAAGAGTATCGATTTCTGTTTTAAGAAGCTGGGAGTTATATTTTAACTCATGAAATATAATGTTTTCTTTAACCAAATTATCCTTAACATTTGTTGTTTTAGTTTAACTCTATGATTTCTGAGAAGCTTCTTGAAAACAAGAAGATATTTTAAAATTTTATTTCCTGTTTTAGACATTTAAATGAGTAAAAAAGGTCCAAATACTGTTTTGAGCAGTAAAATTATTATTTTTCCCCTGGAAGAGTAAAATCTCTGTCAGCCAGACTGTAATACTTTCATAGACTGAGCACTGTGATATACTTATGCTATTTTAAATATATAGACCCTGTAAGAAGGAGCTGGAAATGCTAAAATGAATATTAATTCTTGCATTAGTAATTTGATGTAAGAACAATTGTCTGTTTTTCTCCTATGTCTTCAAACTTGCAAGTATTTCAGTTAAGATGTCATTCTTTGTGGAAAGTATTTACATCTATGTTTTCTTAGTTTTTTCTTCTAGAGAATATTAATTTTTGTTAGATATCTTTTGATTACTTTATCTGTCATAGATATTCCAATGAATTTTCAGTAAATTAAAGTTCATCTTTTAAAAAACCACTTCACTCACTCTTCAAACTATGTTAACGAGTTAAGTATTCACCACCTACTACATAGTCACTTTGGCCTCATTATACAGGATATTGTTCTTACCAATGATTATCTGTTGAGGGAAATCTGGGTTTCTCCTAGACCCCTGTTAAAGAGAGGAACACTGTGAGATCTTGGCCCTGTTGCAAAACCTTTCCAGTCGTTCTCCCAGTTTGATATCACTGGGGAAATAACTTATTTTGCCAGACTGCAGAGCTGGACAGGGTTCTAAGAACGTAAAGTAGTCATAGACTGTTTAAATGATCCATTGGAATTGGCTCTTGGCTGGCAGAAGTTATCTGGAAAAGGAAAAAGCCATGGTTGTCTGGTTTTCCCCTAATACTACTATGTTGTTTAATTTGTAAATTATAATGATAAATAGCAAATATTATACTTTACTATCATCTCAATCTGAAATACTATATATGATGTGAGTTTCTAATAGGAGAATAAAGGAGAAGACTATCTCTGTATTCCACTTGGGCTACATAATTCATGCTACATTTAATTTTTTAAAATTCTACAGCTCTATATTTTTTTCTAGGTAGTTTGCCATTTTAAAGTTATAAAGCATTTTCAGTAGGAACATTTTATATTATCATAAAATATAATTCTTTTGTTTTACATTTGTTGATAATTGAAATATATTATGCTTTTGTATGCATTTTTACATTACATTATGCTTAACAGCATAGTTTTTGTGTTTTATTTAAATTAAATGTCTCAATATAACCTTGCCTCTTTTAAAATACTATTCAGAATGTTTTCTAAAATGTAAAGAAAGACATTTTCTCCTGCATAAACAGCTTGACATTTAGTTTGTCAACTTAATATATGAGAAAAGTGGAAACAGAATATGGAAATAATCACCATAAAATTTTTATTGTTTTTAACCATTATTTGGAAATAAAATAAATTTCTAAAATTATATTTTAAAATTAAATATTTATAATTATTTTTCCAAGTATCAGAAGAAGTAATGTTCAAGAATTAGCCCACAGAATTTACTTACTTGGTATGGCTTATAAATCAGTTTTCAGATGACTAACATGAATTTTCCCAAGTAATCACTCTTATTGCCATTCTTGTCTTAATGTGAAAATTTATTTTTTTGTCCACTGGTTTAAAGCCTTTCAATGTAGCTCATCTATTTGAAAATATCTTGAAAAATTGCCAGGCTAGTGAGATTCATAAATATCAAGTTACTGTCTTGTGAATTACATTTTTCTTAAAATGTTTGCTTTCACTATTTCACATGCACTTAAGAAGGGATGAATGCTAAGGTTTTTGAACCTATGTATATAGCTTTAGGTTACTTTCATAAATGTATGTTTGCCCTTTTAAAAATCAGAAATTCAAGAGAATCCAATCAATATTTTATATTACTTTATAGTTACAGAATGCAGTCAGAATATAGATAAACGCTACTTTAATGATTATCTGCTGCATCGACAATGAAAGTCAATGTTTCATGCTCTGTGAAAGTGAAAAGAACTTAATTTTAGGAATTTCAAATAAGAGTAGATATGTGACATAATTTACCTAAATTTAGAAAGCCATTGTTAAAATATATGGTACAAAAAGTATAAGACGATGAATGTAGTAAACAATAATTTCCTTTCATAAATGATGTCATTGACTTATGGGAATTACTAGGCTCTACATCTGGTATTTAGTGACTAATACTGAGCAATCAAATCAGAAGATCTTAATTCAGTAAAACTGAGTAATCATAAGGATGTTAAGACTTCATATAACAACTCAATCTAGCCTATGAAAAACATGGTTCTGTAAAATCAGAATACTTGTCTTTGAAATGTATTAATACATCTTTAACACAATTTATCGAAATCTGGGGAAAACTAAAGTTCCCATTATTCTCATCCCAAAGAATTACTTAAAATTTACTGTGTCAGGAGCCATGAACTAAAAAATATAAAGTAGTCCCTAAAATAAATGGGGTCTAAACAAAGACTCAAGAGGATAATCAAAGAGTAGAAACTTGGTAAACAACGGACTCTTACTTTATGACTAATATTAGTCACTGATTTATATCTGTATTTGTATAAACTGAACTTTGGTGAAAATAGGATAAATGAAAAAGGCAGTAAGGCTTCAAGCAGTGACCTTGGTATATTCATTATAATTATGTTCCTTTGTATGCCTTGTCTTGAAAGGGAAGCCATGGGAGCTTATATTCTTGGAATACAGATTTTTGCCTAGTCTTTTTGAGCCTTCATTTAACTGTATTTTATTCTCCACTCCTAACTCTTTATCCTATCACTTACTTCAAGGAACAAAAATAACATTTCAAAAATATATTATCAAGTTAATGTACATGACACTCTATTCTTTTGTTTCTACATTAATGAGAATTATTCACTCATAAATCTGTATCAGTTGTTGACATGAAAATTACTAGAATTTTAAGACAAATAAGTGCCAGAAAATTATACATAATTATAATGCTTTATGATGAAAACCATAAAATCTTGACATTAGACCTAGAGGTTAATTAGAAGTAATGTAGGTAGTATTCTCTTTATATGCAAATGATTTATACTGAACATGAAAGCAAATGGTTAGAAATGAAAATTCAATCTTCAAATTGCTAACGAGATTTGATTTCAAGATCAGAAAGCCTAGATGACCATCCTGCTTCCAAATCTACTCTAGTATTTACATACCAATTCTATGTCTTTGGCAAGTTACTTGATTTTCCTAAGCTTTAGTTTCACGTGAACCAAATATGAATTTATGCAAAGTTCTTACTACAGAGCTAGGCAGAGAGTAAACATTTAATAAAAGGCTGCCTAATCTTAATAAAAATAATACATTGTAAAACAATTTTAGTTATTTTATGTTTTGTGCTGTTTAGACATGTCAAAAATATAGATTACTATATTTGCTTTTAGATTCATGTGGTGTAATTAGATGTCAAAGTGCATATGCAGACTACTGTTTATCAACTGAATCTGTCACCATATTCATGCATATACTGGGTCTTTTGAAAGACCAATTATAAGCAACAACAATACAATTTCAGTGCTAATGCTTGCATATGTGTTTATAATCTTGTTAGTGGTCTGTTAGCAATGAAAATTACAATATTGAATTTGTTAATATGCTGGAAAACCACCATCCTATGTATGTTGTTATTAAAGTCATGTTTAATTGTTTCTCTAAGTGTAAAAGAAAAAACTTTTTTCAGTCATAATTTACAGTTTAAAAAGCTTTAATTTGGTATCATGAAAATGAAAATATGGTGATCTCTTTTTTAATGAGAAAAGGAGAGGAAGACATAAAATGTAACCAATATGGCTAAATGAAGTAAAATGACATTGTGTTTCATGAATAACAATTGCATAGTAATTAAAGAAAAATAATATTGTTGGTATAATTTATCACCTGGTATGTGGAACTCATGTTTTGACCATTAATTATTTTTCAGAAAAATGATATATTAAACTAGTTTTCATTTGAATTTCCTTAATTTTGTTCTATTTGTAAATATGCTTGGGATTTATAGTTCTACGTAGCTATAAACATTAAGAGTTTATTCTATTCTGACTATAAACCATTTCCAACCCAGTGGTATGTTCTGAGCTATTCCAAACTTAGTGGTGAAAAAGAGCTATCATTTTATTTTGCTCATGGATTTTGCAAATCAGGAATTCATATAGGCCACAGTGGGAATTGCTTGGTTCTGCAAAAGCATTGGCTTATAGCGAAAACTATCTGGAGGTTTCTTTACTTAGGTTCTAGCGCTGAGATGAAACTAAGAATAGTTTAGCTGGGATTATCAACCAAAGTGTCTACAGGTGATCTCTCAGTGTGGCTTGGGCTTTTCAGACATGATGTCTTCAGACTTCTTACATATGACTTAGAAATCCAAGACCAAGTTATCTAGGAAATAAGGTGTCTGATCTTTTATAATGGCCACACAAGTCACATAATATTACTCCTGGTATACTCTGTCAGTGAAATTGTCAGAGAGCACTCAGATTCAAGTGAAAGAAACCTAGACTTGATTACTTGATGGGAGAAATATCAAAGAATTTGCCACAATTTTTGAAAACTACACTTGTATGCCTTCTGACCATAAATTGTTTATGCACATAAGCCACAGCCAAATGAACTTACTCTCTTCCAAGACCCTCAAATGACTTGTAAGATCAAGTTCGTGATAAATAATTTCATCATTTAAATAGATCCAAATACAATTGAGTCTCCTCAGATGCAATTTGTTTTTATTACAGTTCATCTGGATCAATCTGTCTCCTACCACTACCACATCTGACATTCAAAGGTGGAATTACTTCAACAGACATTTTATTTTTCCTAGAGTGAAAAAGAAGATACATAAGAAGTTGCTTCTAGTCCATAAGAATTCTGTAAACCAGCCAGACCTACCGGCCATCATTTGATTAGGACCCAGGCCTGCTCCCTGAAAATGATTATCTGCAGCATGTGGCTCCACCTTGCCATTTGTATCATGTTCACATTTTAGTTTACTGCCCATAGACATTTGAGGCTATAAAGGCCCCTTTTTATTTTATATTATTCACATCCCTTTCAATCTAGGCTGGATTCTACTAAAAACTCTGTCAGATTTTTATGCATCAGTATAATTCAATTCATTAGGCAAAAGCCATATCTATAAATATCTTTCACTTATGCCTTTCGCTATTTATCTTAAGTCCCATTACTCTGTAGGACTGCTGTAGGACAAAGCCCTTAAGATTCCTAGAAACCCTATTTAATAGTATCTCCAAGACTTATCCTTAAAATCCTTGGGAGGTCTTATGTCTTCCTGAAACATACATAAGAAAAATATTTTAACTCATTTTGGGATCTTAACACAGAGTTTTTCTCCCAAACATTGGCTTCATTTTTACCCCAAAGCCATGTTTTCTTGACAGCATTCTGGATGTGATCTTTGTCTTGAGGACTTTGAGATTCCTCTGCTGGCTGGAAAGATGGTTCTGGGTTCCCTGTGTATTTTCTCTAAATTCTACTTGAAAACGAATGGTTTGTTCTTTAGTTTATCTCTCTACTCTAAAATTTTATTGTAAGAAGCTAGAAGAAGTCAGGTGGTGCCTTCAACATCATGACTGGAATTCTTACCCATAATAGTGATCCCATTAAGTACATTTCATTTTTTATTTATGTTACTACAGATGCAGTGATGCAAAATTTTCTTCAACTGCATGACCAAAGTCCCCTTTCCTTAAACTTCCAGCAACATTTTCTTTACTTCCCTTTAAGCCTTTATGGATAGGCTCCTCAAGGACCAGCCCACTTCCATGTAATTGGTCCCCAAACCAGCATGATACAGGTTTTTAAATGAAACTCCCCTAAATTTTTGTCCTGTTCCCAAATTATCTTCCAGTCTTGTTTTTGTATAGCAAACCCCCAAACCTTAATGACAAAAACAAAAAACAAGCAAAGCAAAACAAAACAAAACAAAACAAAAACCAAGCAATCTTCACTTGCTCATGGTTCTGTGTCAAGATTTTAAAGACAGCATGGTAGAGACAGCTTGCCTCTGCTTCACAATCTTTGCAATCTCAGCTGGAAAAACTGGACTATCTGGGAGTAACTTAAATGGCTAGTCTGAAATGATCTAGACCCTTTTTTGTTCATATATCTTGTATCTGGGCTGGGAGGACTCAAAGGCTAGACTCATCTGGAATTGTTGAGTGGAACTGCTATACAAGATTTTGCCATTTGGCCTGGACTTTCTCATAGCATGGAATTTTTGGGGTATTCAGACTTATATGATGACTCAGTTCTTTAAATAGCAAGTGCTCCAGCAAAAGGTAAAACCCACATGGCATTTCATTACCTCATTTGGAAAGTCACATAAGGTAACTTCCCGTATTCTTGTATACGAAATAGTCACAAACCTGAGACAGATTCCAAAGAAGACTAGAATCCACTTCTCAATGGGACAAGTGTCAAAAATTATGGCGCTATGTTATAAAACAACCATAATATATAAATAATACATATAAATAATAAGTGACTTCTTGTTTTTACTATAGAAATAACTCCATGTACATATTCTTAAAATACATGCTTCACATATTTATCGTTGGAAAACTGATCTAGATTTGTATACAAATATCCAACTTAACATAAATATTTCTTTAGTTTATATTTGGTTTTCATATGCAACACAGTCTATGTGTTCTTGTTTTTACTTCTTGTTTTTACTATAGAAATAACTCCATGTACATATTCTTAAAATACATGCTTCACATATTTATTGTTGGAAAACTGATCTAGATTTGTATACAAATATCCAACTTAACATAAATATTTCTTTAGTTTATATTTGGTTTTCATATGCAACACAGTCTCCAGGAGTGATCTGATCAAAATGTGAATATCTGGAATAATGTTATATACGTTAGCAAATTTATCAGAAAGCAAATTAACTTTAAAAATCCAAAACAATACCAAATATATTGTCCTTTCTTTGTATTAGTCTCTCCAATTAATAAAAGTATAGTCTTCTCTTTCTGACTTACTTATTCCGGTTTATATTACATCTACTTTTTAAAAATTAGAAATTTATACAAGAAATTTTGGACAAAAGTACATAAATTGTTTCATATTAATCTTTTAATTAAAACAGCTTTCTGAAAGCATCAGACAGCTAGAATTTTCAGGGCCAAATACAGAAGAAGAGAAAAGGAAAAAAAATTGACCAGTATTTTTCTCTGCCGTTAGGATTATATCTAGACCAGCTGTGGTGCCTCACACCTGTAATCCCAGCACTTTGGGAGACACAGGCAGGAAGATCGTTTGGGGCCAGAAGTTCAAGACTAGCCTGGGTAATATAGCAAGATCACTTATAGATGATACATATATAATACATATTATAATATATATATTATATTATATATAAGTTGGATGTGGCAGCACACATTGGTAGGCCCAGCTACTTGGGAGGCTTAAGTGAGAGGATGGCTTGAGCACAGGAGTTCAAGCTTGCAGTCAGCTGTGATCATGCCACCACAATCTAGCCTAGGCAGCAGAGCAAGACTCGATTCTGAAAAGTAAATAAATACATAAAACCATTTTTTATTCTGAAAGCTGGAGGTGAGAAACTAAGTAGGCAAATGTTTTAGCAGAATCAAGGGATTTTGTTAAAGAAGACATACCAATAAATCCAACAGATTTTCAGATGAGACTCAGGTGTACTAAATCACAGGATTCACAGCACTGCATTATACAAGTTTTCCAGGTTTTGGAAGGACCAAAGGCCATATTTGATACATTTTACCAAATAAGAAAATGTTATTGCAGAATAGAAAACAAAAAAAGATTACAAAACTGAAAATTAAATATACAATAACTGGGAAGACAGCTTGAGCTCAGGAGTTCCAAGCTGCAATGAGCTATAATGGCGCTCCTGCAGTCCAGCCTGGGTGACAGAGCAAGACATGGTCTCTTAAAAACAAACAAACAAACAAATATAATACTATAACTGAAACTAAAAAATTAATATGTAAACAAAGTTGAAGAGAGACTTAGTTAACCGAAGGAGAATATATCCTACTAAATACAGCTACAAAGGATGCAAAGTGTGGAAGTTATACAAAAAAGTATTAAGCAAACATATAGTAGAGTTTTTAAAAGTCTAGCATACATGTAATTGAGTTTAGAGATGGAAAGAAAGTATAAAATTGAGAAAAAACAATGTTTGAAGAGATGACAGCCAAGAATTTTCCAAAACTGACAAAAGATAACAAATTACAAATTCCAGAAGCACTACATGTACCTAAGATAAATACGAAGAAAACCACATTTAGTGGCAAAATTTACATTAGCTTAAAACTAAACATAAAGAGAAACTTTTATGACAATCATGAAAAAATACATATTAGAACGAAAGGAAAAAAGTCAACAGAAAAAAGTCAAATCAGTGACTTCTCAATAATAGAGGACACCACAGGAAAAGGGAATTACTATATTTTCAAAATGCTGAAAAACACTTTTAAACTCAAAATCTATATCCATGCAGCCTGTGCTAAAAAAAAATGGTAATAATTTTATAATTTTTATGTAGACAATACTTTTACAGAAAACAAAAACCTCAACAATAAAATAGAAAAATATATAAAATATGACCTTAACAGAAAATCATGAATTTCTGTCAAGCAGAAACTGTCATTAGATAAACAGACAAGCTATAGATCAATAGAAAATGTTTGTAATACTTATACCTTAAAAAAGACATTTATGACTACTCTAAAAATACTCCTAATAGTCAGTGATAGAAAAAACAAGCAACACAACTAAAAATGGTTAAAAGACTTGAATAGACACTTCATAAAAAATTTTTTTGGTTGGCCAAAAGCTCGTGAAAATGTGCTAACATTACAAGCATCAAGTCAATGCAAATTAAAATTGCAGTGAGATTTCATTTTACACACAATAAAAGGCTAAACAAACAAAAAGACTGATATTGCCAAATGTGGAGAGGATGTGGAGCAGCTAGAGTTGAAGTGTAAATGTTACACCACCTTTGGAAAACTAGCAGTTTCCTACATGTTAAATAGACACATGAGTAAATAATTCATTTCTGGGTATTCACCCAATGAAACATATGTTCACACAAAGACTTGTGCAAGACAGTCATAGCCATCTTATTTATAATATATATAAAATGGAAACAACTAAAATGTCAATTAATAGAAAATAGATAAATTGTGATATAGGCATTTAACGGAATAATATTAAGTGACTAACAAGAAACAAACTATTCATTTATGCAACACTGAGGATGCATCTCAAAAACATCATATTGAGAGAGAGAAGGTAAATACAAAAGAATATATACTATATGGTTTCACTTATATGAAGTTCATGAACAGGTGAAAGTAGACTAAATGAACAGAAATAAGAAAATTTCGGTATTCAGACCTGAAAGAGGATTAGATTATTCTACTCTAAATAAAGATCAGAAATTTTATTTCTTCTTCATTACTCCCTTTTTCCATTTTTAATTAGAGATTTTAAAGTATTGGTTAAGTCGTCTGTCCTTTCACCATTCTGTTATCTTAATAATAAAGTAGAGCAATAAACCAATTTGTTTTCAAATCCAGTTTCAGAGTGATTGGACAAACTGATCTCACACTAGGAAACAGCTTGAAGCAATGTAAAGTTGGGAATGTAAAGTAGTTTGAACTTCAAACATTTTACACTTAAAAAGTAGACATTTTGTTATACACATATATATGTATATAACAAATGTTATATACATTAATGAATAAAAATGTAGATAAATGTATAGTCTTTAATCATTACAGAAATTGAATAGGCGATTTATCCTCCCCTCAATCTCCAGCAAAGAAAACTGCAATTTACACATACTGACACAGAAATGAAAGTAATGTTTTCCAACTTAGTTTAAGAATGTAGCTTTAATACCAAAAGCTGACAAGGATAACACAAGAAAGGCAAGTTCCAAGCCATTACTCTCATGAATATAATTTTTTTTTTTTTTTGGAGACAGAGTCTTCCTCGGTCACCCAGGCTGGAGTGCAGTGGTGCGATCTCAGCTCACTGCAAGCTCTGCCTCCCAGGTTCGTGAATATAAATTTTTAAAATTATAAGTGAAATATTAGCAATCCACTGATTGTATGTGGGTGCTGAGAGGTGTAAAACCACAACTAGGCTGGGTTTATCCCAGGAAGATAAGGTTTATTTGATATTTAAAAATTCTTCAATATAAGTCACTGTATTAAAAAAACATAACAGAAAACTCATATTTTAGGTATTCAAAAAGAATTTGGTAATATCCTTTTCATGACATAAAGGTCTTTGTACACTAGAAATATAAAGGAACTTCCTACAAATGTTCTGTAGAAAATGTAAGATTAATGGTGAAATAGAGGAAACTTACTCTTGAATGTTAGGAAGGAGACACTGCTATCTGACATCATTGCTTCTTATTTTAACATTGCTAGAGAATTTTCCTAGTCAGTTAAAAAAAAAAGAGGGGTGGTCAAGTGAAGGAATAGTGGGAAAGAAAAAAATATAATTGTCATTATTCCAAATGACGTGAATTTGCACGAGAAAACACGCTATATTAAACTATTAAATGAGTAAATTTAGTAAGCTCATACCATAGAATAAGTAATTGTACTCTCATAAGCCAGTACAATTAGAAACTGAAAATGTTTTAAAAGTCCTCTAAACCTTTGACTCAAAAAAAAAGATACCTAACTCACACCACAGAGAAAACAACAAATCATTACAGAGATACTTTAGATTCAAAGATTTGTATTGAAATGCAAAAAGTCAAAAAATAGAGAATATTTAAGAAGAAAATTAGAGAACTTAGCCTACTGAATAACAAAATGTTATTATACAGCTGTAATAATATTTGTTGAATGGCACAATGTCAGATTGCTAAAACAATACAGTATTATAGAATTCAGAAACAGACTCACAGACAGTAGACTGAAGAACAGTTGGGGAAAGGATAATCTTTTCAATAATGTACATGTTTATTAATAATTAAACAGATCAATAATTTTAGGCATATTCATATAATAAAATATTATATAGCACAGTGATTCTTGAAGGATGGTTCAAGAAACCCAGTGTGTTCTGAGGTCCTTACAGGTGGTCTGCAAAGTCAAAA
>NW_012121154.1:5424038-5492093 GCF_000951035.1 Colobus angolensis palliatus | reverse complement strand
TAAACAATGTCATTCGGCTATTTTTGGTTGGGAAAATATTGTTATTTTCCATAAAATATTTATGAAACATTTACGTTAACATATAATGATTTTGTTATTATATTAAATAAACATTTTTAGTTTCTATTTAATTTCCAATACATTAAATGTAAATGAATGTATATGTTCATTTAGTAATAATTTATTGCACTATACACTTATGACATGTATATATTATGTGTATATTTTATTTCAATAAATGTTGGTAAACTATAAAAATATTTAATGTGGAAATTACGATTTTATGTCACAAAAGAGGATTTTTTTCCAGCTTTTTCCCTTTAAAATATCATTCACTTTTAGATTATACTTAAAAAATTTTTGATTACCATTTTCAAAAATGAATAGGGCCTTAACCTCTAAGACTAGAAACTGGATTTCTTCTTCATTATTCCTCTTTTCTATATTTAATCAGAAGTAGAGATTTAAAAGTATTGCTAAAGTTCTCATGATTTTTAATGAGGTAATTATTTGGCTATCCTTTAAACATTCTGTTATCTTAATAATAGAGTAATAAACTAATTTTTTTAAGTCCAATTTCAGAATGGTTGGACAAACGGATCTCACTTGAGATGATTACCAGCAGGGGAGATATTATTTCAATAAAATCAAAGACTACCAATGAAACACATGGAAATATACCCTGCAATTCTTTTAGGTCCTAGTTCAAAGATGTCAAGCAGAATAAGCCAAAGTCTTGAAGAAAAAGAAAAGATGGATTGTGCATAGAGGACACATATTTCTTTCCTACTATAAACTAGGAACTGTCCATATTTATACTAATATTGTCAATAACATTATGAAATAGGTGTGGATTTTTCCTGCTTTAGTTAAACAGTAGAGAGGCTGTCACATAACTATTAATGATCCAGCCAGAGGGCAAATTAAAGTCTGCCTATTGCTAAGGCTGGTGGCCTTCTAGTTCATCATAAATGCATTATGGTTACAAGAAGTGTTTTAAAGATGGCAAATCCCTAATCAAGACACAGTTATTATTCTGCTGTCACTGGAATTATAAACTTAGAAACGTAGTAACCAGGTTGACATGCCAGCTGAAAAAAAAATCAATGTCAGTCAACACTGAGGATCCTTGGTGCCCCCAAAATGATCCATAGACTAGAATATATGAGAACTAGTATTCTAGAAGATATTTCCTTAGTCAAAATCTTGTCTTCTTTCATATAATCACATTTCAGTAAATTTATCCTTCAGATGATCTAATTCTCTCTGGATATATGTGACTTTTCACTTGGGTCTGCTGATTTGGGCAAACTGATAAGGGTCATATAACATATTTCCTTTTTAGTTTGTAGCAACTTGGTCAGATTAAATATCTAGAGGTAGAAAATAAAAATAGAAAGGCTTTTCTGTCCTTTTTAAATTTTTTTTATACTTTGAACATTTTCTCTCATGATCCAGTATTAACTTTCACTTAACAGCAATCTCAAAAGTATGCCTCTTAGTCAGTTCCCTAGGGAAAATGGTAAACCAATAAAAACAGAGACAGTGCAATCTTTTTTGGCACGAGAGCATAACTTATTTGAACAGATCAGGAAGCATCAGCAAAATATAGTGACGCACAAGATAAATGGAAATGTGATATACTGTAGAGTTATAGACTAACGAGTGTCTCTTCTCCTAATATACATGTCAATCTAGCAAGGCGATGGTCTAAAGCTCTCTGATGTCTATCAGGTCACGGGGTCATCCTGGGAAAACATACTGCAGATTATGTAGAAATCTGCAAATAGAACAGTGCAAATAAAGAGAGGGATTTATGTCTTCATGGGTTTCAAGAGATAATGTTTCAATTGGAAAATTATAGTATTTGGGCCTTGTGGGGAATGTCACAGTTTTGAGATTTAAAAAATACCTTTGTTGAAACAGTCATTTATGAAATACACAAATCCTTGATTTAAAAACAAAAAATGGCAAAACAAACAGAAGGAAAGAAAACCCCAGATTTTGCACTTTTCAGAACATAAAGTAAGAGAAAAATTAACTATACTTTCTGAGATAATATCTGTGTGAAAGGTTAAGCCTCAAACCAATTGATTTCTAGCAAAAGGATTAATAGTTCATATGTTAAATTTTCAATTTCAAATGCTTAAATGTGAAAACATTTATTAATCTTATCTTTGGCAAGTAGATGACTTAAATATATAGATTGATAAATAATGTTTGGTAGGCTCCAATTTTATTTGATTACCATATCACTACCCACAAGACAAATTATATGCTACCATTAAAATATCTGTAATCAAAAAACTTAATAAGTGTAAAGTTTATTACATGTATCAGATTTTTTTTAAGAAGAAAATCTAAACCTGAAAACATTTTAATTATGCATCTTTCCTGAGGCAATATATTGTACATATGGTTTTTCAGTTCCACATCAAGGAACTCTTACTGACTTCACTTCTGAACCAGTCATTTCTAGGCACTAGGAAAGAAAGATAAATAGGATGCCATCCCTGCCAGAAGAAAACTCACAGTGCCATAGGAAAATGAGGAAGCAAAAGTAATTTAAATTTACTATGGTAATTTAGGTGAGAGAGATTTGCATTGAAGAAATGTAGTTAATTAAGTTTTTTAAAAATTAGAAAACTCTTCCTTGAGGAAGTAATACAACAGGTGAGTCTAAATGTATTGTTTTACTGACTCATCAAATTAGAAATGAAGTCCCTTCCAGGGCAAGAAAACAGCATGAACAAAAGCAGAGAAGGGTGAAATAGCATAGTACATGCACTAATGTCTGTGTGTGTGTGTGTGTGTGTGTGTGTGTGTGTGTGTGAGAGAGAGAGAGAGAGAGAGAGTCCAAGTATGAGGGAAGAGGAAGGGAATAACGGATGATGCAGCTGAAATAGCAGATCATGATGATCTTAAGTGATTTTTGCTAACAGATGATACAATCAGACTTACTAAAGTTTTACTTAAGTTTTAGACTTACTCATTTGTGTGTATTGCAAAATTTTAAGAGGTAGAAACTGATACATGAATCACATGGGACTCTGCAGTTACTCAGGGATAGGTAATAAGAATCCAAGATAAAGCAATGTATATATACAAATGGAACAAAATGGGACAGTTTTTTTTTCATCATATGCAAGTGATGAAAAGTGTAAGACTTGATACTTAATTAGATGTAACTAGTAAGAGCGAGGGGTAGCCTGGTTAGCTCCCCAATCCCTATCTTAGGTGTTATATAGATGGAGGTATCACTAAATGAGATGGAAAATACAGGAAGAATACTAAGACTTGTGATTTAAAGGAGGAGAGAACAGTGAATAATGATGTGAGCATGGGTTACATGTGAGACATCCAAGTGATATGCACTGGGTAATTTTATATATTTTTTCTAAAGGGCAAAATAGAGGTAAGGTCAAGAAATAAATATCTAGCATAAAAATAAGCACAGGGTTGCTAGTTAAAATTTAGAATATAATTAAGACGGTCTAAGAAAAAAACTTTTTCTTAAAAACTTGGTATTTGAAAAGTAGTTCTAGAATGACAACACTGCAATGGAGAATGGGAAAAAATATACATACATATATATATATACACATACATATATATACACATATATATATGCTTTATATATACATACATATATACATATATATGCTTTATATATACATACATATATATATATATACATATATATATATATATGTATGTATATATAAAGCAACCAAGAGAAAGGGTTTCAGAAAACTAAAAATACAGAGTTCAGCCATTAGTTTTACATCATGAAAGTTATTGGCTCATGTTCCCTTACCAGGATGAGTGACTGGGCTTGAAAACAGTTAACAGTTGGATAAAAAATTAATAAGAGGTCAAGAACCTTGAAGAATGACTACTGGGCCTCTCTCAAAAGAACTCTTCTAAAAAGGGAGGAAGGCAGAGAGAAAGAGGAATTCCCTACACCTCCCCTGTAGAGGAGAGGAAGAGAGACAGAATTAGAAATACTTAGAATTTAAGAACAAAAAGAAGTTATCTAGAATAGGATTTAAGAATAGAAAGAAGTTACTTAGATTAGGAGAAACTTGATCAATGAAGCTGATAAAGAAGAGAATGGATAAGCAATGGTTTAAGCTCCCTGAGAAGAAAGGACTTGGAACCAAGAGCTTGAAAACAGAAACTGGCCTCCATAGAGAAGGCCACTCAAATTCTGAGAAGAAAAGAAAATATTACAGTAGAGTAACATAGATAAATTGGGCTGTGGGATGGGATTGAATTTGAGTCATATGTGACTGTACATCTCAATTTTTTAAAGGAAACAGGAGAGGAGATTAAAGAGAATAGATTTGGTTTGGGAGCTTAAAGAAATCAATGAAAAGTATGACAAAGTATGACTGTCAGAGAGGGAAGACTTTTCCTTTACCCTCTTAGGCTCTATGACTGGGCAAGAGAAATAAACTGACAAAAGACAAAATAACAGGAAAGAAGTGTACACATTTATTTAATGTCTTTACTTGCATATGAAGGGCTCTATATATAAAAAATGAAGATCCCAAAAGTAGATATGCCTGAAACAGCATATATACCATTTTAACAAAGAGTGATAAGTTGTGGAGACATGAGAAAACAAAGAAAAAGAGAGAGAGATTTACGCTGGGAACAGTAAATTGGGGAAAAGTGACTGGGAAATATATAAGGAAAACTAATTGAAGATAAGGGTTATTTTAGTAGATTTGTTTGTACAGATTAATCTTGGCACCAACTCCCCAACTCCAGTGATAAAACAAATATTCTCTCCTTGGTACAAGGACTTCTTTCTAAGAAAGTCATGCCCTACTTTTTGATAAAAAGGGAGAAGAAACTCTTTCCTGCATCTATCTTTTCTCAATTAGCTTCAGCTCAAAATAATCAATATACCAAAATGGCATATTTTGGGGTAACATATTCTGATTCCCTTCAGAGCTAAAAATAAAAAGGTAAAGAAACATAAAGGCTATAGGGGAAATGTACTTTTCTATTCTACATTTTTAATTAGAACTTTCAATCCCTATGTCAAATTCAGCATAATTTCAGCACACCTCTCCATTCAAAGGATAATTTAAATAACTCAAAAATGTAAATAAATGACAAAAACTATAAAGGTGTTTGTAGAAAAAGAAAACACAACGCAGCCCAGGGATTATGAAAACTCTTGGAATATCTAAAACAAATGGAATTATGAGAGAAATAGAAGGAATACTACAGTTCTGAAATCAAGAGCAACAGGGCTTGTTAGAAGTTTCATGCTGAGAGTCAATAAACTTAAGATCCTTGAGTAAGGTTTAGACTACTAATCACAGTCATTAAATGGAACTTCATTTTGAACAGCTCAACCAGATAGGTCCAGTGGCTTTTACCCTCAGCCTAGAAACCAAGAACTGCTATGAAAGCAAAATGAAACATCTGCCCTGGGAGTTATGCAAATATGGGTGTTGCGGAGTAGGAATCATTTGCAAAGCTCACCTTGAAGTAGCTCTATAGTCTTGACCAACATACTCAGAGCTACAGAAAAGCAAAGATAGCTTTACCCAAGAGTGAAATACAATGAGTACAAAACTCTTCTTGGATTTGTAATGGTGGGGACTATAGCCCTTCAACTTGCTACACATGTACACACACTGAATCCTAACCAGCAGTAAGCACTGATGTAGAGCCCTCAGATGTGCTCCTCTACAGAATATGCCTATTGGAGAAATTTACCTAAACCAAAGCAGAGGAAAATTATAGCAGCTACCTAGATAATTAACCCAGCCCTTCATTTTGAAATAGAAATTAGTAAGTAGACAAGGATCTTCACATAAAGAAAAGGACAAACCTAAATGAAAGGAAGAAAAATAAACTGAACTGGAAAACAAAATTAATTCAAGAAGGAAAAAAGAAACTTGTTTCAAATTTGTGATTAGTGTAACAATAGATAATTAAAACAATATTAACATATTAATATTAATTAAAGGGGTACTATGGGCTGGCTGCTGTTAAGTGATTTATAAATATTTTATATGTAATTCTCATTAAAACCTCATTAAATTTTATCTAGGTACTATTCCTATTCTTGTTTTACACAAGGTCCATCACTTACTAAGTTTTACAGTTTGGAAATTTAAAATGTCTTATAGTCTGTATTAGAACACAGATTGTTTGATAAACTGGGCTCTTGACCTACATTTATATCACATCTCTTAAATGGAAACAGACTACTGTAAAAACAATAATGTATTTATTAAAAGTATGACTGTTGAAATTAAAATAAGAAGAAATAATGAATTGTGTAATCAAATGAATCAAGTTGGAGAAACACAAGATAAAATCTAGTAATCCACCCAAACAAATCAAAGACACAAAGACGTGGAATATATTTAAGAAAAATTGGAAGTAATAGAGGATAGATTAGGGAATTTCAGAACTCCAGAGACAAAGTAGGGCAGAAAATATTCAAAGAAATTCTATATTACTGAACGAGAGTGACTAAAAGAGTTCACTCAGTAATTAGCGAGATGAATTAAAATAACCCACACCAGAAAATTAGAAAAGTACTTCCCAGCCCACATAACTGACACCCCAAATCACATTCACCAGCATTGTTTCTTTTTGTGTTTCCTTTCTGATTTAGTGTAAATATATAAAAAATCATCACTTTAAATATAAATAGCTAGTCAAACATTTTATAAAAGACATTTAATTTAGCCATTGAAATTAATAAAAGGTTAAGTGAGTCAAACAGAAAAAGCCAAGGAAGCATAGAAATAATTTTCAAACCGATATACAACTAATATGGTTTGACTCTGTCCCAACCCACATCTCATGTTGGATTGTAATTATCAATGCTGTACAAGGGACCTGGTGGGACGTGATTGGATCATGTGGGTAGATTTCTCCCTTGCTCTTCTCACGATAGTGAGTCCTCAGAAGATCTGGTTGCTTAAAAGTGTGTGACACTTCCCCCTTTGCTCTCTCTCCTCTACTCTGCCATGTAAAGATTGTGCCTGCTTCCCCTTTGCCTTCTGTCATGACTGTAAATTTCCCGAGACCTCACCATTTATGCCTCCAGTACAGCCTGTGAAACTATGAGTCAATTAAACCTCTTTTCTCCATAAATTACCCAATCTCAGGTGTGTTTTTATAGCAATGTGAAAATGGACTAATACAACAACTTATCCAAAAAAAGAAAACACAAGAAGTTTATTTTTAAATTAAAGAAAAGCCGGCAACAAAAGATCAGCATGAGTTTTACTTGGAAACATGAAATCTCAAAAGATGAAGACTGAATAATTAATAATAAATTCTTAATAAATATGCAGTTAATATCTAATTTTATAAATAATAATAAAATGTAATTTTCATAGGGGTCCTTTTATAGATACCATTTGGTAGATATATAAATTTTGCTAAAAGTTCAAAGTGAATTTTTTCTAATGCAAATGGTATTTAAGTACAGTTGAAGCCAAAATATTAATACCTGTTTTAAGAGAGGTAAGATGTAGGCAGAGAAAGATCATTTATTCGAGGCTGGCCGCAGTGGCTCACGCCTGTAATCTCAGCACTTTGGGAGACTGAGGTGGGTGGATCACCTGAGGTCAGGAGTTTGAGACCAGCCTGGCCAACATGGTGCAGTCCTGTCTGTACCAAAAATACAAACATTAGCCGAGCGTGGTGGTAGGCACCTATAATCCCAGCTACTCGGGAGGCTGAGGCAAGAGAATTGCTTGAACCTGGGAGACGGAGTTTGCAGTGAGCCACGATTGCACCACTGTACTCCAGCCTGGGCAATGAGAGCAAAACTCCGCCTCAAAAAAAGAAAAAAGAAAGAAAGATCATTTGTTCTAGAAGAATATAAGAGCTTTTATCAATATAAAAAAAGTCATTCAGATATGTCCATTTAAATGAGACTTTTATTACAATAAAATTTGAGAAGTGAGCAACAACTAATGAGATTAGAAGAACTTAATTTTATCAAAGTATAGATTTTGTGCCCACCTAAAGGAAAATGCTTTTAACTTGTGTTTTTAAACAGTAGTTTTAGTTCTATGATACTCAAGCTCACTTGGAGTAGTAGAATAGGAAGCAGGCTGGGACATAAAGATGCCACACTGTCCTCCTGGGGTGCTTTTTTTTTTTTTTTTTGCAACACAGTGTGTGCAACCAATGCTACGTGTTTTGGCAATGTTATTTTTTGTTACATCTCATTGGGAGGCACATAATACAAGTTTGTTTCATTTTTAATGATGTTAAGATTGATCATGGGGCCTGTGAAAATGCCTGAGACCCAGGTGCAAGCTATACCAATTAAATCTGAGTGTCCAGAGTTGGTGGTCAGGCATAGCAATTTTTTAAAGATACTCAGGTGATGCCAATATGTGTGTGGCAAAGTTTGGAAAACACAGGGTTGAAGTGATTCTAGCCTAATCTATTCATGTATATAATTCGCCATTAACATTTAATTCATGGTTTCAGTGTAATGATCAATGCTTAGATTCATTATTCATTAGGGTTTGTAAATTATGACTTATCAAAGTTCTATCTATTTCTGAACTCATTAACTGGACTTCTATCAAGAAATTTTTGTCATCAACTAGTTGGTTACCCTAAAGTATAGTTTTTATAAGAAATCCAGATAAATTTGTTATATTCATCATGACTCTCTTTATTCTAGAAATATACTGGATAGCTGTAGTCCACACATGACCCAAGGCCTCTTTTTGTATTGCCTACAAGCTGAAATTGCTTTTAAAAAAAAACATTTCTCAAAGGGTACTAATAAAAACAAGAAAAGACTATGCAACAGATAACAGTATGTAGACCTACAGAAGAAGTGGAGGAAGAGGAAAGGTAAGAAAAAAGAGAAGAAAGAAGAAGGAAGGAAGGAAGAAGAAGAAGAGACTGATGTGAATCCCAAAGTCTAAAATTCTTATTACGTGGTCTTTCACAGAAAACATTTGCCAGGCCCTGGTTTAGAATAAAGAGTTTGTGTCCTTATAAATTCTCAATGGTAAAAATAACCAGTATATGTGTTTCATAATAAACTCATAATTTTTAACATTGCAGCTATTATTTTTTGTGCTGTAGCTCTCTTATATTTTAAGGAACACTTTCAAATAATTTTTAGTTTTGTTTAGTTTAGTTTTGTGATGTTAACTGGACTCCAGCAATATTTGATAGCTTCCTTTGTTTCTGGCAGAAAAATTTCCAGAAACATCTGACCCTTTTCCTGCTCCAGACCTGGAACCAGCCATTTCATCAAGGAGTCCTCCTTTCCTTTAGTGAGAAATTATATTTAGAGATGAAAATCTGGGTGATAATGGAATACTATGAAGCGATAAAAAGGAATGAGACCATCTCCTTTTCAGGGATGTGGATGGAGCTGGAAGTCATTATCCTCAGCAAACTAATGCAGGAACAGAAAACCAAGCACCACATGTTCTCATTTGTAAGTGGGAGCTGAACAACGAGAACACAGGGAGGGAACACACACTGGATCCTGTTGGGGGTTGTGGGGAGTTGGGGACGGAGAGCATTAGGATAAATAGCTAATGCCTGCGGGGTGTAATACCTGGGTGATGGGTTAATAGCTGCAGCAAACCACCATGGCACACATTTACCTATGTAACAAGACTACACATCCTAAACATGTATCCGCGAAATTCAGTTGAAAAAAAAAATCCAGGTAATAGAGGCACTAATTGCTAATGAGTTGTTTTTGCTTATAGCCTACATTGTTATTGTTTCTATGACTTTTCAAGTTAGATAATACATATTTATTTTAGAGATATAAAATAAAACATTAAATGTATCTGATATTTCCAAATTACATTTAAGTTGTTTTATTTAATATTTCTTTTCTCTTATGCTGAAAGCTTAATTCCTAACAATATAAACATAATTTCTTATTTATTTTATATTGCAATAATAGCAACATTAATATATTGTTTCAAATTACATAGACTTGTTTTATAGGTGATTCTGTTTAAAGACACCTCATATAAAATACAGTGTTGATTCATATAACAGTGAACTTATAGTCAACCACAGTGTAACTCTTGCCTGAAGGAAGCCGATGTGACACATCTATTTTCTGTGAATGGCACATCACAGCCATCTTGCAGTCAGGATCACTAGACAGCATTGAAGTAATATGCTTGGGGACCATTTTAAAAGCAAAATCACCAACAACAAGCACAAGAATGTGAAAATGTGGCATTAAATAGACCACAAAAACGACACTGTTTATAGTGTAACAACTGAAACAAGAAAACAGAGTGTCTCCTTAGTCAATGTGTACTGGGAATAAGCACCTTGGGCAATTCAATTTTTCTGCCACTCTTAATGTCTGCAATTAACTGTGCCTGAATGTCTGCAAAGGACTGTGAGAGTTTTGTGAATGTTGGTTTGGGGGGTTACAAATACATTTTAATGTGTAGGTGGATTCTCAAATACGGAATCTGTGAATAATGAGGATTGGCTCTGTGTGAAAGATTCATAGGTAATATATATACAGAGAAAAAATATGATGCTGGAAGAGTGAGGAAGGGTAATGTCAGACTGATTTCTCAAGCTTAGAAGCTTTAGCCTGTAGGAATTTTGCCAAGAGACAGGAACATTCAAGGATTTTTAAGCTGAGGGGTGATAAAATGGTATTTCTGTTTTGTGATAATCACTGTATGTATTGTGGGAAGGATAGTGGTGAGGCAGAAGCTGGAGACTATCAGGCCCCAGCAATGACCCCAGTAAGAAGTCATGAGGCCTGTACTAAGGAAGTGGCAATGGGCATGATGTGAAGGGGTTGGCCATGGCAAGTTCTTCAGTGTGAAGGACAAGAGAAGAGAAATCAAAGATGACCTTCTGGGTAATCAAGGTGCCATGTGGTGGGACAACATTTAAAAGCATCAGAATCAGTTTCAACAGGAAAAAATGCAAAATTAAGTTTAGCCAGGTTGAGCTTTGGTTGCCTAGAGGTTATCTAGGTGTAAATTTCCAGAAAATATTTACATATAGAAATCAGTTTTTAGATAACATTTAAGTAATAAGTTGAGGGCTGAGAACTGAATTTAAACAAAACAAAACAAAAATAAAATAAAACTAAGAGACTGAAGAAGGTAGAATGTATGGGAAAAAAAATTAAGCAACCAGAACGCTAAGAAGGCAAGCAAAAGTAAAACATTTTCATGAAAACTAAGAGAAAGTTTCAACAAGGAAGAAGTGGATAATAATGTTAATTATGGCAAACAAGTAAAACAAGATAGGCTTGGTAAGACATAAAAGAAATTTGGCAATTAAAGACTTGGTGACTCTAGCAAAGAGAGTTTCACTATAATATAAGCCAGATTTCTTTTAGGTTGAGAGAGAAACCTGGTAAGAAAATCTAGACAACCTACTGGTGATCAAGCACTTAAATTAAAGTACATCATTCGAATTTCAATTCTGCCACTTGCAAGCTGTGGTGGCCTTTGATCATTTGCTCAGTGTCTGTTTTTTGTCATCTGAAAAGCCGATTCAATACTAGCACTTAAAATACTTGAGTACTGTTTTGAGAAAGAAGTGAGTGAATGCATGTGAAGTAATTACAAAATTTTAAAAGGTTTTAGCCCAAGTAGAATTAAGATATGAAACATCATAATGTATGGTATACAATTTATTTTAAAATGAAGATACTAAAGTTGAATATGTACAAGTAATATTATAAAGGCTCTTTGAAGGCGTATTTCGAAGGTAAAAATAAATATTGGTTTGTGAAATTGAATTAAATAACATAATTAAACATAAATTAACATAAAAATTAGTAAGGTAAATTTCTAGAAGTGATGACCTGAGATAAAATAAGCACTTAATAACATAAAAAAGATAGACTGTAATAGCATATTTTTATGATAAACCCACTGTCAAAAGAAATACAACAATCCAAAGAGTACGCTGGCATGTATATATATGTGTACACACACACACACACACACACACGTACATATATTTTCTGGAGAAGAAGGAAGGCATATACAATCTCTATAAACATCTTTTTGGAGTAGTCTCACTAACATGTATTAAAATAGCCAAAACTTGGAGCCCTGGCAGCACCAAATGCTGGTTAGTATGTGGAACAACAGAAAATCTAATTAATTGGTGGTAGGAATGCCACATGGTACAACCACTTTGAAAGAGAGTTTGGCAGTTTCTTAGAAAATTAAACATTGTCTTACCGTATATGATTTAGCAATCATACTCCTTGGTATTTACTCGAAGGTGTTGAAAACTTAAATCTGCCCAGAAATCTGCAGATAGATATTTATAGCAGTTTTGTTAATAGTAGACAAAACTTGGAAACAAACAAGGTGTCCTTTAGTAAGTGAATGGATAAACTGTGGTACATCTAGACAATGGAATATTAATTAGTGCTAAAAAGAAATGAGTTACCAAGACATGAAAAGGCAGGGGAACTTAAATGCCTATTACTAAGTGGAAGAAGCCAATCTAAGAAAATTACATACTGTATGATTTCAACTATATGACATGGGAAAAAAGAAACTCTGCAGATACTGAAAAGAGCAGTGGTTGCAGGGGTTGAGTGGACAAGGAGGAATGAATAGGCAGAACACAGAGGATGTTGAGGGTAGTTAAAATACTCTATATAATATAATGGTGGATACATGTCATTTTACATTTGTCTAAACCCACAGAATATATAACACCAACTATGGACCCTGGTGTAAACTATGGACTTTGGGAAATTAGGATGTGTCAATATGGCTTTATGAATTATAACAAATTTACCATTCTGTGGGAGGACTTGCATGTGTGACAGAAAAAAGTATATGGGGAATCTCTACTTTTCTCTCAATTTAACTAGGAACCTAAAATTGTTCTTAAAAAAGGTTTTAATAAAACAAAATTTTTTTTAAAGTATAGTCCTTGTTTACCATTAAGTAGAAACAGACAGCAGAAAGTGTAATTGGGTTATATACTTCATTTTCACAAAACCAATGTTTATTTTTAACTGTGAAATCATGCTGCCTTCAAAGAGCCTTTATAATATTTCTTATATATATGCAACTTTACATTACCATTTTAAGAGACATTCTATACGATAAATTCTGATGTTTCACATCTTAGTTTAACTTAGGTTTAAAATGTTTTCAAAAGTTCTAAGTTTAAAAAAAAATGGTAGGATAGATTGTACCTTTATTTGATTTCTACTTTAATAAAAATGTTATGTTTCATTTATTTGTCCTTTAACATCATGAAGTGTTGAAAATTTTTTAATGGTGTGGTTTTTCTGGATGCTGCATTACCATGAAACTGCAATGTTTTAAGTGTGAAAGCATTAGAGCTTCAAGTTTGATTTGGCCTGAATGTTTTTCTTTGGCAAACCTTCAACTTCAAAAACACACAAGCTTATTTGTGGTTTCTTATGGTTTTGAGCCTCTTTGGGGGAAAGAGATTGGCTTAATCTGGTTAAAACTGTCTATGTGGCGTGCTGGCAGGTACAAGGGGAAACACAGAAGAAACGGACTAAACAAAGGATTTTCCAAAGATATTCCATCCCGAGAGGAAAAAAAAAAAATCATTCTTTTAACCATGTTAAAATACCCGTATTAGGTACAGTTCATACTTGACAAAATTGTGCTTGATGTTTATTTTAGCTAGATTTGCTTTGGTATTAATCCAAGCTATTCGGTTTTCTATTTTTGGAACTTACTGTTAGAATTGTCTTTACATTAAAAAAATGTCTCCTCTCTCCTGAGCAATCCACAGTTGTCCCACCAAACTTTAAGCTCAATTTTCCCAAATACATAATTATCAGCTTTCTCCTACCATTCCACATCCTCCTACATAAGTATATTTTTATCATTATGGGAGTTCAGAATCTTTATTTATTCTTTCACCATAATAGTTCAACAAAAAATGGGGGGCAGCTAATACATATTGTACATTTTCTGTAGGTATTGGTGACAGACATGAAGAAAATCCATTCAAAGATTCCACTATGGGACATCAATCTAGAAAAGAGTCAAATAAAAAAATAATGATTTGAAATAATTATAATTAAATTCGTGTAATGAGGTACAGTGAGAGTGATTCATAAGCAGACCTACCTTGTCTAAAATGAGAAAGCAAAGCTAAATTCTGAAAGTAAAAAGGGAAACTGTAGGTGAGAAGACCTTTTAAAACAGTAGGTGCAAAGACCACAAGGAATAATGACCTCAAGTCATTCTGAAGCTATACCAAGATCAGTAAGGCTGGAGTTAAAGAATGGTTGACAGGTGGAAGAGGTGGGATGATATGTTGAAGTATATATAGAGATAAAGGTAAGGATTATATCATGCAAAACTTAATATCTATCAAGATAATTATTGTGCTTTTTAGGCACTGTTCCAAATTTACTATCATTTAATCTGCACAATAACCTCATAATGTGTATATATTTTTTCTCCATTGTATAGACGAAGAAACTTGGCACAGAGAGTTAAAAACTTGCCCAAAATTACATAGTTAGTGAGCAGGAGAGCTAGGATTTGAAGGGGCTCCAGAGGATGTTTTCTTAGCCAGAGTTTCTCAGTCTCACTAGCTGAACTGCTGAGCAATGCTAACGATTTAGCCTTAGTTTCTTTTACATATACATTGTTCTAAAACTATTTTTAGAAACGGCATGAAAAGCTACTGAAAACTTTCAAGAAGAGAGGCAAGTAACATGATTTTTTTTTTAACTTAAAAAATCACTCTGATGGTTTATTCATGAGTAGAATCAAGGAGCTGAATGTGTCTATTACAGTTACTAGGTGTGCAATAATGGTGGTTTAGACTCGGTTGATGGCATCAGAGATGTAGAAAAGTGGGTAGATCTGAGAGCTATTAAGGATTTAGAATTAAAAATGATTGGTGATTGGTTAGATTTGGGGCAGGTTGATATCATGAAAATATTTTAGGTTACTCTCATAAACAACTTTCATTCCTACATTATAGAAAATACAGCCCCTTTGCCCAAAAAAGTAAATATACTAACACATGTATGTATAAATGGATATTGTTTTCATACTTCATGAGACTAAGAGCAATATGAAGCACAGGCAATAGACACACAGGGTTCATGGATCTCAACTTAAGAAGTGCTGCCCTATATATCCTCCACACTAGAGATGACCTGTATCACAAAAGCACCACAGGGTGGTTACAAATTTCTTGAGGTGACAGCAGAGTTAAGTTTCAATGCTTAGAGAACACAGCTAGATCACCAGAAATTTGTCCAAATAGTGAAAGCAGAGTTGAAGGGAAGTTAAGTGTGGATCCAATTCAAAAGCAGAAAACACCCAGTCCGCCGAGTAAACTACAGAACCAAAATCCAAACAGTATATTCTATATTTGAACCAGCAAACAAAACTTAGAAATCAAATACCAGGATTCCACACAGTCTGTGTGACTACTGTGGTAGATACTCACGAAAGGGCATAGCTGGGTGTTCCAAAGTTGTTCTTGACTATTCTTCTAGGTAACATATTTAACCTAGTGCCATAAATTTATAATTAGTTTACAAAATTCCTTTAAAGAGTTACTAAAAATCTGATTCTCTTTTCTATTTCTACTGTAACTGTCCTATTTCATTAGACTATCAGGCCCATGTTAGGAGACATATTTGCCTATTTTTTCACCGCCATGTTGTCAGCATGTAGAAGAGCCTTATAGTCAAATGAAATAGGACAGTTCACAGTAGTGCCTCAATAAGTATTTGTTTAAAAATTAGTAAGTTTCCCACCTTCTTTGTCTTGCGTATAAGCAAATAAAATAGCATCCTGCTCAATCTCACCTGAACTATACATCCTGGAAGTGTCCAAAAGACACAACATGAATAAATACATTTTTGTCTTACCCTTCCAGTTGTGATGGACTAAATTATAAAAGACAAATCCTCCTCCTGAGAATAACTGTAAAATCTAAATGAAATAGAAATACATCAGCTGTTAGGAAACATTAGAAAAACTACAACAGCAGACAGGACTTGAGGAGTTACGTTGCGGAGACAGAAAACCACAATTAAGGGAAGCACAACATTTTCCATTAATTTTCAACCCAAAGGATTGCACATACATAAGAAGTGTTAGGACAGGCTTATCAATGGCTTCATACTTTTGGAAGGCTGAGGATAGGCAGAAAATAGAGATGAGCAGTACAAGGTAGCCAGAAAATGAAGGTTTGACATCACAGAGAAACCAGAACTGTAAAGATGTGAGCATGACACTCTCTACTACTTTTTCAAATGTACTTCCTGATCCCTATGCTGCATATGGTCAGTGATTAGAAAGCCAAGACTGAAGCAGCAAAGGTAAGAAAGAAAAGAAAAAGAAAAAGAAAAAAGGCAAACTTTAGCAGCAACATAGTGCTTGAGAGACAAAAACTGGAGCTTAGGGCATTGTAAGACAGAAGATACCTGGAACACAACCCAGACCTTCAGCCAAGACTTCAGAAGGACCTCATCATAGGAACAAAAGCAGACAGGATCAGTCATCCCAAGTGCTGAAATACAACTTCAACTCATTTGCTGGTAATCTGCTCCTACTCTAACAGAATGCCCAGGCCAATCAAATCTTTCCTGAAATAAGATAGTGGCACCCATAGAATAAATAATGTCAAAAACAATAGTCCATTAAGTCAATATAAATACAGACATATCTGGAGGATCAATTAATGAAAAAACAATAAAAATAACTGAAAATAAAAGTCATTGGAAGAGTGACTATATATTACAGTTTTCAAATACAAATTTTAGAAAAACAAACCTGTTCAAGAAAATATACTTTTAGAAAAACTAGAGAATTTCATCTGAGAACTTGAAGCTTTAAAAAAGAAACAAGTAGAAATACTAGAGTGGTAAAACGTAATAATTTCAAAAAAGAACTAAGTGGATGAGGCTTACAGTCAAATAGATACTGCAAAAAGAGGGTTACTAAATTGGAAAACTGGTTGGTAGAAATAGTTAAAACTGAAGAAAGGCGAGGAAAAAAACAGAAAACAAATACAAGTGTGAAAAAGATACTTGGATCATAGTAAAAAGTTCGGACATACAGTTAACTAGAATCCCAGTAAAAGAAGAGAGAAATAGTTGGGCAGAGGAAATATTTGAAGATTCTGGCCAAAAACTGTTTCAAATACTTAATTAGGTTATCAAACCACAGAGTCAAGAAACTCTGCAAATATCCAACAGGATAAGTGTAAGAAAGCCATACCCAGCTACATCTTAATAAAACCCTGAAAATCAAAGACCAGGGGAAAAGTCTCAAAAGTAGCCACCATCTCCAATGGACCAATAATTAGGCTGACTACTGACATTTCAATAGCAACAACAAAAGACAAAACAAAATTGACATTTTAAAATGTTAAAAGAAAATAACTGGTGACCTAGGATATTCTCTAGATGAGGTCATACAGAGTGTGAAGGGGAGCTATGGGTGGCTATGAGCTCTTGGCACCAGCACTGAGGTTCTTCTTATGTGAAGTGGGTGGCAGCAGAGGCTGGACTTGGTGGGGAGAGATTGTCTTTGCCCTCACAGCACTGTTTATTCCCCAGTGCTTCTGCCCTAATGCATTGCCCACAGAGGGATCATCTGGGGTTGGGTTCTGGCCTTAGACAAGAGGGCACAAGCAGTCCCCATTCAGTAGCTTACTGAGAACAGACATTCTCACCCTGTCCTCTTTTGCATAAACATCCCTTAAATAACTTCCTCGAAGATTCTCTCTGGTCCACCAGCTTCCACAGGAAGGGAGATACTGTCCTTATTGGCTAAGTTTCTATAGAGGAATTACTCTGGCTAGAGAAGTCTAGAGGATCAATACCTACAGACTGCCTCTTCAAGCAGGAATGATAGGAATTTCAGATTCATCAAACAGAATGGTCCCTGAATACCTATTATTATTTTGTCAGGTTCATGTCTTGCTACAATAAGCCTCCCTGTACAATTCAACCATTCATCTTTATTTCATCTGCCTACATTGATTAGGCAATCCCAGTATCACTAGTACCAGCACCAGGAGAAGCTTCAACATTGTGTCCTCTACTCATTCCAGCTGGAAATCTCTCTTTATTGCCCATCCCTGTGCATCAGTGTCATGACTATTGAAAAAGACTAAATGCCATCTACCTCTGCTTTCAGTATTTCCTACTTTTCAAATGAGAAGTCCATCAGTCCCCTCTGGAAGTATCCCACAGTGTGGTGAGAGGTGGCAGGGGATACTTCCTAAAGTATCCCTTTAGGAAGACCACCTAAAGGCTTATGTCAGAAGTATCCCACAGTGTGGTGAGAGGTGGCAGGGGATGGCTAATTGGTTACAGGGATTAGGTATCCAGCAGCCTTGGCCTATCTGCCTTTCATGTAGGATATGATAGCAAAGTGTTTCAGACTTTAATGGCGAAAAACAGCTACTGTTTATGTTGTTGAGGATCAGCTCTTTGATGTGTAACAAGCATTTAGGGCTGAAAATTTGGCTAAAACTCAAGTGCTCCAAGGATGGAGACATCATCTTAATTGGCCAACCTGTCTGTGGAGTTATGCTATTAGTCAACATTGAGGTAGCACTGAAATATTAATAGATGCTTTATCAGCAGGAATGGTGGTGTTCTATGAGAATCCATCTAGTTTGAATACACAGACTGCCAAGTAAAGCTGACAAATGTGGAAATCTGTGGATTTGATAAGCATTTTGATCCAGTTTATAATTCTTGTAGTAAAAGTTACATAAGCTGTGTATAATGGCGATTTATCACATAATTACACTTGACACTGTATATCCAGCAGCATCTCTCATCATCTTAAAGAAGTCAGGTAGAAATTTCTGTAATGTGTTGCTGCATCTAATATGAATATTAGTAGTATGTAACTGGAAAAAATGATCCACACACAGCATTTGCAATGAGAAATGAATTTTGTTCAAATATGACCTCCTTACTGACACTTTTCTGATCAGCATACAATGGTCGGTGCTAGCGAGCTATTCTTAGCTTAGATATCAGAACTTAATTAAAATTTCTGATCAGACTAAAGCTCCTTGTTTTTCAAGGAACACAACAGGGAGATAATAAGAACACTTGGATCCCAGCATTTTGGGAGGCTGAGGCGGGCAGATCACGACATCAGGAGATCGAGACCATCCTGGCTAACACAGTAAATCCCCGTCTCTACTAAAAATACAAAACAATTAGCCAGGTATGGTGGCGGGCACCTGTAGTCCCAGCTACTTGGGAGGCTGAGGCAGGAGAGTGGCATGAACCCAGGAGGCGGAGCTTGCAGTGAGCCGAGATCGCACCACTGCACTCCAGCCTGGGCAACAGACCAAGACTCTGTCTCAAAAAAAGAGAACACTTGGGGGGTTTCAAAAATGTGGTACTCTTATGCCCCTATGCTTACAAAGCCATGCCAGTTGCCACCAGGAAGTCAGAGCTCATTCAATATTTTCTCAGGGTTCTCAAAGGAATAGAAGCTCCTGCTATCACCAAAGTAGTGTCTTGGGACCACTCAGGCAGCTGAAGCAGCCGAAGATTCTTAAGGTAATGGTCAGCTTTGGTTTTTGTTTGTTTTTGTTTTTGGGATGGAGTCTTGTTCGGTTGCCCAATCTGGAGAGCAGTGGTGTGATCTCAGCTCACTGAAACCTCTGTCCCCCGTGTTCAACTGATTCTGCTGCCTCAGTCACAGAGTAACTGGGACTACAAGCGCCCACCACCACGCCCAGCCTTTATTATTATTATTATTATTATTATTTTACTTTTAGTAGAGAGAAGGTTTTGCCATGTTGGCCTCGAACTCCTGACCTCAAGTGATCTGCCTGCCTTGGCCTCCCAAAGTGCTAGGATTACAGGCATGAGCAACTGTGCTGGGCCTAGCTTCAGATCTTCAAAATGAAACTCTAGATGCCTCTGTTATCAAGATAGAAATTCTGTGCCATCCACCATGGTTTGAACACAAGATCCTACCTAAAGTATAATTTTAAAAGAAAAATATAGCATTACACCCACTGCTATTTAGACCAATTACTGAATAGAATATACAAAATTTTGTGGTAAATTTTTTCACTAGAAACTAGACTGGGGAACATTTTTAACCTAAAGTATATGTTTAATTGCTCGTATAACAAGTGCTACTTTAAGATGTTATAGAAAATTCAGGAAAACCTACTAGAGGGAAATGCTTTTGGGTTATTTTGTTTTGAGATAAGACTTGGAAAATCTGAAATGCCTTCTTAATCAAGGTTTTCCTTGATGGAAGCCCTCAGCCTGAAACACATGTTGATAGAGTCTATTAGGATGAATTTAAGTCAGGAGTTCAACTATATAAAGTGAGTCAGAAACCTTCAGCTTCAGCAGTGAGTATATTTTTTGTGTATGTATGAAAATAGTAAAAGAGGGCTAAGTTTATTTTTGATTAACTCTGTCACGAAATAGGTTGCAGTTTTCATTTCAGCTTTTTTGAGCAAACATCATCACACTATGTAAAAACTATTTTTTTAGAATCTCTAATATTATACAATGCTATTTCAAAGGAATATGATGAAATATCCATATATAATATGAAGAACAAGTTTGTTGTTCATACCTGCATATAAATCTTCTCTTCTGACTTCAGTAGGGGAATGGAATGATCGTTTCCTTCCAGTGGGGGAATAGCAAGTATTTTAGCAATAGGATTTATCTTTCATATTTAGCAGTTAAGTATTCGGGGTTTCGTGGAAATGTTCCAGAAAATGTTCCTGCAATGTGGGCAGATCAGCTTTAAAATAGGCCATTTGTAACTTTTTTTTAAGTGCATGTAAAAATTTATTGCAGATGTTTTTATATGTTCAAAAACAGTTATCCATCTCATACCCTGTGTTATTTTTTAAAATACTCTTGTGATTAAAGAAAAAAATGAAGGCAAAGTAAAAATGTTTTCAGGCAAAAAGAAAACAAAAAACAAAGAAAAAAAATACAGGTTAGGTGCAGTGGCTAATTTCTATAATCCCAGTAATTTAAGAGGCCAAAACAGGAGGATTGCTAGAAGCTGAAAGTTCAAGACCAGCCTGGGCAACATAGTGAGACCATATCTCTACAAAAAATAAAAATAATAAAACAAGGAAACTGATTTTAAGCTCTTCAAATAGAGGAAAAATCACCTGTGATGGAAACATACAAATTCAGGGAAGAATGACAAACATAAAAAAGGGAAAAATAGGCAAATCTGAATTAATATTAATTATGTAAAACAATAATAATCGAGTATCAATATATCTGACTAAAACAAAAAAGACAAGAGAGAAGTATAAGGAAAACTAAGTGATCTAAAACCTTTGCATTGTCTTGGAAATCATGAAAATACCAACAGACATCACGCTGTAGTAAGTCAGGGATATATATTGCTATCTCCAAGGTAACCATCAAAACAAAAATTGAAAGAATGTATTAAGAATAGTTATCACAGGGGAAAGATAAAGGATAATTAAAAGAAAACCAATTCTTAACCCAAGATGAAGAAGGAAAGAAGGAAAACAAATACAAGAGAAAAGTGATGCCAGGAGACAAAAAAGTAAAATAATAGTTATAAGACTAACTTGAAATTGAATTGTAACTAAACAGTAAGTAGTCCAATGAAAAGGCAAAATTGTCAGATTGTACTAATCAATAAGCAATAGATCAACCCATTAACTTAAAGAACATGGAAAGAAAGAAATAGCAAACTAAAAACAGTATTTATTTAAATAATGAATAAATATGTAATAGCAAAAGCAACTAGCCAGATTTATTTCTCCAAAAGATGAAAAAATTGGTCTTTCTAGGGAGACTAAATTTAAAAGAGAAAAGGCACAAGTTAGTATCAGGAATAGGAATCTGAACATCTCTAAGCTCCTTTTCATATTTAGAATTTAATAAGGATTTCATAAACAATATCATGCTAACACATTTTAAAAATATAAATTCAATGGATAAATTCCTGAGACAAAAACAAAATTTACTCAAATTATACAAGAAGAAATATGAATTTCAAATTGTATACCTTAAATAAAAACTTTTTCACAAAGAAAATTCCCACCTAGATGCCTTCTTTGAACTTTTCCAAATATTTAAAAAATAACTAACATAAATATGACATAAACTTTTTCAATAAATGTAAGAAAACGGGAAAACTTTCCAACATGCTTTATAAAATTAGCATAAGAGTGATACAGAAGCCTGACAAAAACATCACAGGAAAGGAAAATTATAAGTTAAACTTTCTCATAAGCATTGTCACAGAAGGTCAAAACAAATATTCACTAACTGAATCCAGTATATCTACTCATATAACTGAGTATATGTTATATACTCAGCTATATATGTATATAGCCATCAGATACATACATTGCTGAGAAAAATTAATTACCCAGAATGTATACTAGTAATAGATACACTTAGGAACGCCCATTTGTTTCCTGGCCCATGGAGTAAGGACTATTATGAGAGGGAACAAAATGTGACATCCCCTGGAACCACTGTACCCCCACTCCAGCCAACACTGTGTCTAAAATAAAAAGCAATGCCAAATTTCTGGATTGTGCAGGCCAGGATTTTAGAATGTACCCAATTCCCACAAGAGCTATAGGGCATTGTGAGTGGAGTTCTAGTTTCAATTACTAGTGCCAGATTTGGCAGGGAGTGCAAGACTAGCTGCTCTAAATTCCATTCTGTGTTTTAATCTAAAGAGAAGTTCAGGAAATAAACCCCAAGATTCATGTGAATTGTCCATAGGATTTTAAAACTCACCCTCTACTCTGTGATCTCAAGTTGGGCCTGACTTGGTTAATTACATAAATACTGATAATATTCTGCTTCACCTAAATGTCAGCTTCACCCAGAGAAACATGATAGTTTTTATTAATGAGCAACTGAAAGGAATACAGGTCTAATGTATAGGCCTTTCATTTACTCATTAATAAAAACTATGTATATTTACAAAAGAAATATACATCTTCTTGGGTTAAAATAAGACTGAGAGAAATTATCCAAATCCACATATAAGAAGGTAAATAAACAGGGCTTTGAAACAAATCTGTATCTGCACCTAACAATCAGGTTTCTTCAAATAGAAAATATGGTGGCTTATAAAACCATAAGCTTTGATATGAAAGGAGTAGCTAATAAAAAGAAATGAAAAATAATTAAAAGACATGCTGACTCAACTAGAAGAGAAATGTGATTTGAAAAAAAGATTGACATCCAAAGTTTACACTAGAAATATAAACTAGAAAATGATATGCTGAAGAGAATAGTCGATGTTTCTAGAGCTAATTACTCTCTTAAAGAGATAAATAAAGGAGAAACATGTATTAGCTGTTACCAGATTTTATTTTTCTGAATGAATAGATTGGAATATTTTCCCCAAAAGTAAGACACAGGAAATGATGGGGAAATGTCTCTTAAGTCTTCATAGTCAATTTGTACCTTGAAACCCTAACCCCACCTCTGTGAGACGGTATTAAGAGGTAAGGCTCTGGAAGGTGATTAAGTCATGAGGGTAGAGTTCCCATGATGGATTCATGCCCTTATCGAAAGAGGAAGAGGATTTGGTTCAAGATGGCTGACAAGAAACAGCTAGCACAAGTCATGCTAGATTAGCATGGAAGTGAGGAGGCTTGGCAGCTTTGTGTGCTCTCAGTAGCAAAATCCAGCATCACTTGTGTGGAGGGAAATACCAGTGGGCCACCTTCCCCACAGCCACCAGTCTCTATTTCGCCAGCTGAGGGATCCTCTCAGTGTAAGGCCCACAGAACAGCTACCTTGCCCCTTCATGAATATTTCAGCTGTGACCCATAACAGTTCTGAAACCCCATTCCCCACAGGCCTGTGATACTCCCTCAGGCTCTCACCACCTCAGTGTTCTGCCTGCTCCACCTGAGAGTTCGGATGGTGAGCCAGGGACCAACCCGTTTCACTCATCACAGTGAGCACCTGAACACTGGGCTAGCCCAATCCTGGTCCAGCTCCTTCATGACTCATACACACTCTCCAGTGGGCCATCTAGGGGCCAAAGAACTGAGGAACTACCTACCCCATTCCAACTCAGCTATTAGCTGACCACTTCCTTAAGAGCAGAGCCTGAGGTGGGGCTGACCCAACCAGTTGACACCATCACAACCAACACCCACCCACACAGACCTAACAGTGGAGCTCCCACTTTTAAACAAAGTGGCAATGCTATAATGTTGGAGAACAGGTGAGCAGCAAATCCAAAAGACCCTTCTGAACAAGTGTGACTCTACAGTCACACTGCCTAGGCGAACAATAAAGCTATCTGTATTGTGCTCAGTGACAAGTTTCTGCCCTGAAAGCAATCTCACAGAGTGTCACAAAACCAGGTTTTCCCCATGACCCTCAAGCACATCATGGTCTGGAGAGAGCCTACAGTGTATGCCTGAACTAGAAGTCACCATCCCTGGAACAGGGGTGAGATAGGGAAACAGATCACATTCCTGCTTCTCTAGGATGGGGAGCCAGTGAAAGTCCCTCACCCTCCCACAGACATCTCAGTGTCTTTTGACAGGAGCTCCCTGCAGCCACCCTCATCAGGGCTGGTGCTTGTGCTCACCACTGGGGTATTCGAGGGCAATTCAGGGACTCTAGCTCTGCCCAGCTGTGTCCTCTCACCCACACAGAATAAGAAGCTCAGGGCACTGGGTACTCCACTATGTAGCCCATCACCTGAAACAACAGAGAGCACCTCACAGTAAACAAAAATCCACAGTTGGTTGTTGCCCAAAAGTGCCTTCTACTGGCCTGTATGTTAAAACACACAGCCCAATGTAAAACTTACCAACAGAAGTGGCAACATGCTATACAGTCACACTCTCTAGTGAGGGAAAGATGGGAAAGAGAAATAAATATATAAGCAAAGAAAAAAATCCTATTTCTACTAAAACAATTACAAATTTAGAAGTGCCAGCCACTTCAGGTAAGAAGGAACCAGTAAAAACACTCCGGCACTAGGAAAAATCTGAATGTTGTAAAACTACCGGAGAATCACACCAGCATTCTAGCAGTGAACCTTAACCACAATGAAAACTCGGAAGTGACAGGTAAAGAATTCAAAGCATGATTGCAAGGAAGCTCAATGAAATCCAAGACAAGGTTGAAAATCAACACAAGAAAACTAATACAGCAATTCAGGAAATGAAGGAAGAGATAGATATCTTTTAAAAAATCAGTCAGAACATCTGAAATTGAAAAACTCACTTAAGGAATTTTAAAATAAAATTGAAAGCTTTATCAAAAGACTAGACCAAGCAGAAAAAAGAATTTCAGAAATTGAAGTCTTCCAAACTAACCCAATTAGAGAAAAACAAATCATAATTTTAAAAAAATTTGAGAAATATGGAAATATAAGAAGCAACCAAAACTATGAATTATTGGCATTCCTGAGAGAGAAGGAGAAAAAGTTTAAAACCTAGAAAACATATTTCAGGGAATAATTCAAGAAAAATTTTTCTAATCTTGCTAGAGACGTAGACATCCAGAGGATATTTGTGAGATATTATGTAAGATGAATATCACCAACGTGTACAGTTATCAGACTATCCAAAGTCAATGTGAAAGAAAAACCTTAAAAGCAGCAAGAGAACAGGGAGCCCCATCAGGCTAACAGCAGGTTTCTTAGCAGAAACCATATAAGACAGAAGAGATTAGAGAGCCTATTTTCAGCCTTCTTAAAGAAATTACAACCAAGGATTTCATATCCTGCCAAATAAGCTTCATAAGCAAAGGAGAAATAAAATCTTTTCCAGATAAGAAACTGCTAAGGGAACTTGTTACCGCTAGACCAGTTTTATAAGAGACCCTTAAGGGAGTTATTAACATGAAAACCAAATAACAATAGTTGCTACCACAAAAACACACTTAAATACATGGCCCACAGACTCTGTAAAGCAACTATACAATTGACACTACTAAGCAACTAACAACATCGTAACAGGATCAAAACCCTGCATGCCAATATTAAGTTTGAATGTAAATGATCTAAATGACTCACTTAAAAGACACAAAGTGGCAAGTTGGATTAAAAAAACAAGACCCAGTCAAAGTAAAGGATTGGAGAAAGATCTGTCACACAAACAGAAAAAAAAAAGAGCAGGAATCGCTATTTTACGTCAAATAAAACAGACTTTAAACCAACAACAGTTACAAAAGGACAAAGAAGGGCATTACCTAATGATAAATGGTTCAATTCAACAAGAAGACTTAATTATGCATGCAACAATATTGGAGTGCTCACATTCAAAAACAAGTAATTCTACACCTAGGAAGAGCCACAGAGTAATAGTGGGGGACTTTAATAGCCCACTGACGGTATTAGGCAGATCATTGAGAAAGAAAACTGACAAAGAAATTTTGAACTTAAATTTGACACCTGACCAATTGGACCTGATAGAATACTCCACCCAACAACCATAGAATATACAGCTTTCTCATCTGTACATGAAACTTACTTTAAATACCCCATGTTCTCACTTGTAAGTGGAAAGTGAACACTGGGCACATATGGACATGAAGATGGGAATAGTGGGGGGATGCTGTTGAAAAATTACCTGTTGGGTACTATGTTCACTACCTGACTGACAGATTCAGTCATACCCAAAATGACAACATTGCACGATATACCCTTATAACAAACCTGTACATGTACGCCCTCAATCTAAAATACAAGTTGAAAAAAAATCTGCATAGTTAGAGCAATTAGGAAACTATCTCTTTATAGACACATCTAGGCCACTTGATTAGATAAAATAATTCACTGACTTGAAATGAGAAGACCAGAAATATTGGAGTAAAAAATTCAAAATATTATAAGAAGATTTTCAAGTTGATATAAGTATCCATGCAGCTACAGACATTGCCTGTGCCTAAAATATGCATGACATTAGTCTTCCAAGGGAAGTTCTAGGAAAGAGAAATAAGTACAGAGGTTAGAGATGGAAAGACAGGGACAGTTTGACTCCAGGCCTTAGTGATGTTCTTATGGGTGACACATCCTGAATGTGATTCTTCCAAATTAGAAACTTGAAGACGGAGAAGATTACCTGAACAGGGGCTCCTTTGGGAAGTCCCTGAACTAATTTTCACTACTTACCCTATGGAACGCAACATGAGACAACATAAAGAAGATTATGAAGGAGGGTGCAGGCCAGCTATGAGGAGAGAAAATCAAAATTAATGAAAGAAACCATTCTGTCCCAGAAATCAATTTGAGCCCAAATGTACGAAAGATGTAAAAGAAACAGGCCAGGCACAGTGGCTCATGCCTGTAATCCCAGCACTTTGGGAGGCTGAGGCAAAAGAATCACTTGAGCCCAGGAGTTTGTGACTATCCTGGCAACATAGTAAGACCCTGTCTAAAAAAGAAAAAGAAAAATGTGTAAAGAAAGCAATGGACACATTGATTCAGCTGGGCCTCCCTAAAAGAGATAAAAAAAATATAGAGGAATGAAATACTAGAGGTATGAGAGGCATGACCCACTGCTGCAAAAAATGACGAAGCAGATAGAATGTTACTCAAGGCTATAAAGCCACACATAAGCCTTTCAAAAGCTGAAGAAATACACAGACGCTGTGGAATGACTAAATCTAGCTAATTAACATGTATTAACTCACAAAGTTATCATTTTCGTAGTGGGAAAACTTAACATCCACCGTCTTAGAATTTTTTGTACATGATAAATACAATTTTACCTGTCAATTAAAATAATAACTAAAATTAAGAAATGCAAAAATAAATAAATAAATAAATAAAATGTCAGTGTGGAAGAAAAAATCCTGAAGAAATACAGTGCCTCGGGAAGGACATATTCTGATTTGACATACTGACTTGACATCTTCTGACATTCAGAGTTTACTCCTAGTTCTGACTTGAGCCATGCGGCCCAAGTTCCAAACCTCAGCGGCAACCTCAGTTCAGAAATCTCATGAGGACAAATACATATCTGAAACAAATGTGGAAATAAAAGAAAAACCTTGACTAAGAGGCAGATATCAGCTGAAAGCCTGTGGAAGACATATCATCCCTAGAGGCTGTACTCAGCAAATTAAGGGGCCTATTAAGTAGGAGAGTTCACATGTGCTGGATGGGTACATCTTGTGTAGGCTGGGCCAAAATGCCATTCTCTGAGAAAAGACAAAGTATGAATCTATGACGTCTCCTGCAACAGAAAAATGCACGATGTCAAAATTACCATTTGAAAGGAGGGTATTCTAATTACATCTTAAGTCTCAAGCGACGAACTCTGGACAACTAGTGCAGACAAAATGGTAGCTATTGAGGCAAAAAAAAAAGAACTTTCCCTTCTGCTCTTCATCTGGAGACACTACTGAGTCTCCATTTTATGTTTTGGAATCACTCTGGAGTCCCAGATTTGCCAGGAGTAATTGGTTTAGGGGCTTTTTTATTTAAAAGGTTGGACTTTTAAATTTTATTTATTTATTAATTTGATGGATGAGGAGCTGGTGCTGTGATCTTATTTATCCCACTAACTCTTGAGCTCCTTTAAAAGGGAACACATGAGACTAATTAGGACTCGAAGTACTGGAAAAATTACAATGATTTTCATGGAGAAAAGCCCAGGATACAGATGCTTGAAGGTGCTCACATCTAACCAGCCATTGAGAATGTCTTTGGCTGAGGCTGAGCAGAATAAAAAATCAGGGAGATGAGCTTTAGATTTTAATTTATTTGAAGTTTACATGGTAAAAAGAATTTAATTTTGTTTGTTAGTCATTTCTACTCTTTGAACTAGAAACTGGAAACTTGGCCAAAGTCAGCCACATAGAGCTCCAGAAAAATTGGCCAAAAATAATTATTACTCTTGCATGTTTGTGATAGAGAAAGTTTGGTAAAACATTCATAACCAAAAATAGGACATTAGTTGGAAGAATAATATCCAACAGTTGGTGAACACATACATATGTATTTGTAGGTTTATATAACCATATACATAATGTTTTTATAAAGAAGATAGAGTTGGGCACAGAGAATGATACCCCAAATTATGGTACTCCGATATGCTAGGCACCTTGAATTTTAAAAAACTGGAATGACTTAAAAGATGCTTCAAAACCCATAACTTCCTAAACTTCTTTTGTTCCTCCCCACTATTCTCCCCGCCGTCAGCGCAGGGAGGAACTCTCTTAATTTCCTGATTCAACTAAAGAAGCTTCTCTCCAAAAGAAATGAAACTGTCTTTAACACACCCCTTCCCCCAGGGATCTCATTAAATAACCAGGAGAGATTAACCACTGGAGAAAAGATTAAAAGTCGCTACGCTCAGACAGACTTTTCATCTGTTCTCCTGAGGGCAGCACTGAGAGATTATCTAGGGGGCCGTCTGCGTCATAAGAACCTTTGTTCATGGTGAAGTTCCACCCCTCAACTTCTCTAAATTTGCCTCCACCTTTCCCAGAGCTCAAAGAAACTCTTTTCCAAGTCAATTGTCTGTTCCTTGGGCTCTTGCATTTTCCCTGAAAGTTGTTTTTTGCTACTCATAATTTCTTACATCCCCCATTTCCCCCGTCCCTATAACAGTATCTAACCTTCAAACATCTGGCCCTTCTTTGAGTCTCGTATTTGTGGGACTCCGATGTCCACGTGCATGTAAATAAATGTGTATGCATTTTTCTCCTATTATTCTATCTATTGCAAGTTCAGTCTAGTGAATATTCAGAGAGGACAGAGGGGAGCTTTCCCTCTGCTCCTACAATACACAGACACATACATGCATACATACACACATACATAAAATCTATGACTCTTAGTGATTACATCATACTTTATCAATAAAGGTTGCCTCAAGGTGAGAAATATTACTGATATGTATTGTGATTGTTTTTTTCTTTCTGATGATTGGAGATATATGAAAATACGATCAAGAATTGGGGCAGAAATAGGGACTGTTTTGGGAGGACCGGATTTTTTTCCTGCTCTGAAATAAAAGAACTCCAAAATTAATTCTTTTATTTCTTTTCTTACCTGCCTACTTTTGATATATTTGAATAGAATAAACTATATATATATATATATATACACACAAAATCTTGTAAAAGATCACCTACCGTACATATTGAGTTTTCAATGTTTCCCTAAGACAAATTTGGAAAAAGAAAAATAGCTGATTGAAAATGAAAGTAATAAAACAATACTGACAAGAATGGGTAAGATTTTAATAATATTAACTTACTAAATGCCACATGCTGTTCTACAGGCTTTACAAATCCTAAGTATTTAATCCTCACCATACCAATATGAAGTTTTACTCTATTATATGAGATTAAGTGTCATGCTCAAGGCCATGCAGCTGTTTCTGAGAAAATGATTATTAGGGTTGGGACATCATTGTTGCTTTGCACAGAACTTGATCAAAGACATTTCAATTTTCAGAACCTGGCTGGGCATTTCTGAAATTTTTTTTATGTTTCTTCACTTGTTAATGTATTGTCACAAAAAGAAAAAAAAAGAAAATCATCTAGAGTGATTTGAATTTGCACCTGATCTAACAAATTACTAGTTCTGGGATCTTAGCAAGCTTATGAATTTGATATTCATTCCTTCAATAAATACCTAAGTGCAAGAAGGTATTCTCGGCACTGAGGGTATGGTTGTGAAAAGACAGAGCAAGATCTCTGTTCTGGGGATTGCATTCTAGTGAGGGAGATCTACAATAATCAAACAAACATATAATACAAAGTAATATCATTTTAGGTGTTTAATATTCCTTAGCCTCAATTTTCTTTTCTATGAATTAAGAAATATACTACCGACTTCAGAGCTGTTCCTGAGATCCAATAAAATAATATGTGGAAGGTATTTAATACAATAAAAATTGCAGCTCTTCTCTGGCTACTATAGAAATACATATTTAACTTTTGTTTGAATCTTTCTCTGTATATAGTTTTTTTTCTTCTAAAATAACACGTGCATACTTTTTCATTTAAACAACACAAGCGACTTTCTTAGGTATTACACAATAGGATCTCAGTTTATCTTTGAACATCTAGGCCTCCTTTTGTTCCCAGTGTTAGCAATAATCTATTCTCTGTTTAAAATTTTTGCTTTTATTAGTAGCTTTAAGGAATTTAAGATAAATATTTGCATAAGAAAGAGTTTTTATTGAAATGATCCCAAATCAACATATGCTTTGTCATTTGTGATATTCCCACTAGGGAGTAGAATGAATAATAAATGGCCAGCCAGATGTAGGACTTATTTAAGTACTTAACAGAGAGTTTATATTTGAGGCATTTAGCCGTAACCATACTTCAGCTGTGCTTTTGCCTTAAGACACATTTTTTAACTCCATGAATACAGAGAGCTTCAGACATCTACTCTGATTCTCTCTCTCTCTCTCTCTCTGGGCTCAAACAGAATTGAGTAGTAATAGTGTACATAATTAAAACATGGTAAAAAAACAATCTCAATTAAATTTTGGTTTAATCTGCTATGAAAAATGGCATTGCTCACGGGGAACTACCTGTAGGTCAATGGTCGGTTTACTATAAATATGAAAACATAGTCAATTGTAAGATATGCCTTGAGGCACTTTATCCTGGTCAGAATTCTACAAAGTACTATAAGCTTATACATTATATGTAGCAGACAATGTACTGTACATTTTTTAAAACAGACATACTAAAGGTTTATTAACAGCTCTTTTATGATACTTAGCATGTATCAGCCTGTTTTAAGCAATTTACAAATATTAATTCATTTAATAAATGGCAAAAATCTAATGAGGATGGTTCCAATATAGACCCTATTTTACAGATAAGGAAACAGAAGCCAGATAAAAAGTAAATTTCTCAAGATTGTAGAGCTAGTAAGTGGCTGCAAGTTGGATTTAGCACTAGCACATGGGGGAGTCAAAGTTCTTAACCACAGCCCTCTGCTGCCTCTTATTTGAAAAGCATGTGGGTAAAGTAACTTATGGGGAGTAAAAGAGACTTCAAAGCTGGTTTTGTTTAATATTGTAAATCCCTGAACTTTTGCTATTCCTTACTAAAAATATTACTGTTTTCAATAATAAGTAATAATATTCTAAGATAATTCTTGTATTTTTCAATAACTATTTGGTCTACTTAGTTCCTGAACTCTTAGTTCCTGAACTTAGTTCCTGAGTGCAAAAGAAAATGAATTGTAATTCTCTAGGAAGTAAAGATGTAGCCGCACTAAGTAAAATGTTCATATATGTTTCATCAGGTGTTTTTACATTCTTAGCAAAGGTAAAATATAAAAGTTTTATATGTAACACCAAAAACAAAACAAAGTTTGTGAGACTTGGCAAATAATATTAAATAGTATACAAATAATATTCACTTAGGTTGCAAAGAACTTTCCAAAAGATTATATGTACTTGGATATTGACCATTAAGGTTCAGGCCTTTCTGAAAAAATGTTGTGGCTCCTGATAGTTTCCTAGTAGACTTTATGATGTATAACTATCAGCAATAACATGACGACAACAATTGTTTACATTAGGCACTAAAGAGTTTTGTAACCCTGATTCACATACTAATTAAAATCTTTGAATAAAAGGAAACAAAATGTTACAGAAAAGAAAGAAGTCATTTTTCAGGTAACTAATAAAGAAACAAAAGTATCACTGAATAAATTACATTTCACACTAACTCTAGATAATTTTGCCATTTGAAACAGGAATGAAATTGCTATTAACTGTTAATCCCTTTGCATTCTGAGCATAGCAATCTAGATAAACCATTTATCATATGCTATTTACCCCCATTGGGCCATCATGTTCTCCTGTATCATCATCACATGTGACTCTATGGCAAATGCACCTGATAGCAACAACTCACGCATACTCTTAGAATGACCCTGTGTGGCAGACACACCTGAATGTGTGCTCCCACTTCTGAGCTAAGGAATCCAGGAATGACCAACCCAGAGATTTGTTCTATGAGGAGCATCTGAGCCTCCGTCTTGTACTGTGGACCACAGGCTGGGTCATATGCAAAATCAAGGCCACAAGTTTTGGGGGGGCGGTGAATAAATGTTGCCAGGTAGAAGTTGTTAGGGAGAGGGTGCTAAGTGAAAATGCTATATAAACTGCCTGCTTTTTGCAAGCAGTTGCAATTCTTCTGCTCAGCCTGCCACCATCAAGCCATGTGATTCTCCTGTCCAGTCTGCCACCAATGGACTCTCTTTGAGATGTAAGCCCTTCTGAAACCCCTCATTTGCTAGCTCTGGGTTTCTTTGGCTTCTTGAACCTGGTGCCATCCCCATTAGCATCGATAAAGGTTGGCCACAATGGCGATTGACCCTTAACCCAGATCAGCTGCTTGTCAAAACACAGAGTCTTCAGACTTGACCAATAAAATTAAATGGCTCTAAGTGTGGTGGTTCACACCCATATCCTCAGTATTTTGGGAGGCAGAGGCAGAAAGCTTGCTTGAGGCCAGGAGTTTAAGGCCAGCCTGGGCAACAAAGCAAGACCTCATCTCTAAAAATACAAAAGAGTTTTAATTAAAACAAATAGCCAGACATCCTGGTGCACACCTGTTTCCCAGCTACTCAGGAGGCTGTGGTGGGAGGATCGTTTGAGTCCAGGAGTTCAAGGTTACAGTGAGCTACGCTTGTGCCATTGCACTCCAGCCTAGGCAACAGAGCAAGACCCTATCTCTAAAATTAAAAAATTAAACAAAACATAAAACTAAATAGCTCTATATAGGTACCTAGAAGTTTCATCTTGAATTCCTTTTAATTAATGTCTATCAAAATTCATCATTATTAAACAGTAGTTGATGAATCTGTGTCCCATCCTCTTTTCTAAAATTTTCCCTGAGAGTCTACATGATCAGAGAACAGTCTATTGGACATTATTAGGTGCACAAATTTCCTGAAGTGTTTCTTATGCAATGGTATTAATTTAGGTTTTAAAATATTGTCAGAAATAGGCCCATGAAACATCACTGCAAGGATTTTGAGAAGCATATTGCTTATTAAACTGCCTTCTTTATTGGGACACTTAGAACAAATTCATTTCCGGTCTTGGCATCAAAAAGAGCTTTGCCTCTTCTGAATAATTTTTGACACAAACTTTGTGGCTACCTACATTTCCCTCTTTGTTAAAAAGCTTAAAAAATAGCTACCACTGTTTATCAAGCCAGTATGTTTTGGGGCAGAGTTTTGTGTAGTACCTTCATCTTTGCTCACTGGTGTGTTCCTATCATTGTTTTCTTTTGGAATCATGTTATCCACTTCTCATTTATGTTATTGTGCCAGTCCTAGGGCTCACACTTATCTATGATTGTCTTCCCAGCTCCTCTCAATTGGTTTCCACTGTGTTCAGCCAATGAGAGGCACTTTGGGAAGGCTGGAGCCCACAGGCTGGGAGAAGCCAGGGTACTTCTCTCTTTCTCTCTCTTTCTCCTCTCTCTCTCTTTCCCCCCCCTCCCTCTCTGCCTCTCGATGCAGTCAGCAACTACATATCTGCTGAGGCCCTGGTTCTGCCAGAGAGCCCTGCAGTGGTTCTAGCTCCTATGGGAAGGATTCAGTCCTTAGGTTCCATTAACACAGCCTTATCATCTTCTTTCAGCTGCAGGATGGCAGCTGTCTCCTGCTGTTGCTAATTTCTGTGTACCTCATGATCCCCTATTTACCATTTTCCTCAGTTTATTGCCTGTGTAAACACTGTTTTCTATTAAATTCACTTTATTAAACATGTTTAGACCAGTTTCTGTTTTCCTGGTTAGACCCTGACGGTTATCTTGCGAAATGTCATGCATTTCCATATAAGGTAATGTAAATCCTTTTGGAAGACAGCCAGAAGTCTGGATAGATAGGGAGAGGGGGCTGAGGAAGATAGAAAGGAGACAGAGATAGAGATGAAAGAAAGCGTGAGACACTATGTAAATATTCTAAGTTCATAGTGTTTGTAAATAGATTTCTCGGCATAATTGCTTTCAAACTTGTACTTCACAGACTCTTTGCACTTCATTCAGATATTTAAATTCATTTTTGCTTTCTTAATGTTATTTATAAGATGTTTGTGATAGAATGTTAAGGAATCTAATTTATGAAAAGAAATGATTAGTTATTTTTTTTTCATGACTGTGAAAGTAGCAGTAATCTTTTAAAACTTTCCATTTTTCATTTGGATTTATTTTAAGCATTCTTCAGTCTTGCCTAAAATAACATTTCTTACTTACATACTCTTACACTTTAAGTCACGTTGAAAATTATGTGCAAAATCTGATTTTTTTTTGAGAAAGACACACTTGTTTTCCTTTTAATGTCATTAATATTAATTACTCCTAGAAGGCCCTGATATTAACATGTGGGAAGTATAATGGCGATATTATAAATCTGGTTAACCTTACAACAACCTAACAGCTGTCTTCTTCCATATGGGCTCCAGATATTTTTCCAGGATCTTTTAATGGGAAATACTCGTTTTATTATGTATACACACAATTGTAATATGTTTGTTACGAGGTTTTTTTTTTTTACTTTTCATTTTTTGGAACATTCCTCCCTGATATACCATGACAAGAAAAAGACCTGTAATATGTGAGCTATAGCTCTTCAGTAGCAGCCATATGTTCATGGGAGACCTTGGGTTTCCTTTTGTTAAACATTTCTGTGACATTTACACCACAAGCTAAGCTCTCAACAAGCAGCCCTGATTTTTTTCCTCCACAAAAATCTTTATTTAAGGAATATATTGGCAAAGGCAGCCCAATATTAATTATCAACATAAAATCAGTAATTATTACTAATTAAAATTTAAATTCTTGAGACAAAAACTTTCTCCTCCATCAAAAGCAGGGATAAAGTTTCACACTTGGTAATTAGTATTTCTGTTAATAATGATGGTCTTTATTACAACATTTATTATTTTTTCACAATTCATTAATTTTTTTATCCTAATTTACTTATGACATATACTCTACTCTCTTCCAGTAAGATTTTTGGTAGAATAAAATTAAGTGTGAAAAAAATGGGGAAAAATATTATGACATTAAGGAATGAATTTAAGACCACATATATATGAGTTGCCTAACTCTAGATCAACTAATTATCAATATTAAGTGATAAATATGGTTATATATTTCCTGACAAGATCAAAGAATCCAAACAAATATTGTCATTCACAGACAAACATATGCCAATTCATGTGTAAAGATCCTTTTTTCCCCCCAGAATTACAGATTTACTCTCGATAGCATTTAACAATTGAGAAAACCAACATTCTTAACTATAAAGTTATCTAAAATTTATTTTAATTAGTTCAGTAACACCTGTTTTAGCTAAAAATTTCCAGAAGATGCAGAGTTACTGTTTAAATGGTTAATTCTTAACACATCCTTCTATGCAGAAGATATGACACTAAATCAATATGTAAGACTAAGACATAAGGTCTGGACACTTTGCTCCTTTTTTAATGCTATTACTTAATGTTGGACTAGAACATGGCAAATGTATTCAAGTAGACAGTAAACATGTCCATTAGGCTTTCCTGAAACATCTGTGTTGAAAGAGGTTTTGGCAGGAGCCGGATGGCCATCAAGACATGATTGAATCCCCTAAGTATATTTCACTCAGTTATATCGCTTCATTGAAAGTCATATGCTCTGTTTAGCAGAAATGAGGAGGACAAGTCCTCATTCTACTTTAAATTTTTAAGAATTCGTTATTTAGTCTCAAAGACAGTTCAGAATTGATACAGGCATCAGGCACTAGCTGTTAGATCTAGGCTCATACACAGAAAAAAAGCTTTGAATCTTAAGTACCTTCAGAAAATGTCAAAAGTGTGGACTTTAAAGCACAGAAGATAGGACAGTATGAAAACAAAAATGAGGAAAGTGCTAGTTCTGTATAACTAATAGAATGTCTAATATATATTTCTTATATAAAGAATTGTACCTGGACATGGGGAAATAAGCTGTAAAGCTGGAAGAAAGATCCAATGCTATTCTTTAAATCTCCTGGTTTAAATGTTGAAGAACACATATGGAATGCAATCATTTTTGATTAATCATTAATCAGAATTCATATGAGATGCCTTTCTAAGCATCTGTCAGTCATCAAGCCCAATCTCAATATAAATCTACTACCAAAGCAATAGTGATGCTTTTTGTCTTTTCATAGATAAAAAATATTTTTCCAATGCACTTGGAGGCTAACAAGTGGTTATACAATAAGCAGTAAGAAGATATGAGAAAATGGCTGTTTCACAATATTTAAAAGTTGAAGTTTTATGTAAATGTAACCGATATGGGAATACACAGCATGAAAGATAACTAGTAAAGATTAAAAGAATGAATTAAAATTTGTGAAGATAGAAAAAGATTCAGAAAATTAGAAATAATGTTTGAAGAAACATCCTGATAAATTGTCTTTTATTGGCTATCCCAGGAGACTAGTTCCAGGGATTTCAGATATCATAGAAGACAGAAGATAACTGGCTTGTGATGTTTCCAAAATTAATTTTGGTTTACACTCAAGGCTTTACATGATAGCCACCAAAAAGTACCTTGTTTATTAAGCCCTGGTTCTAAGTGGTTTGAAGGACTAAGAAAATGCAGAACAATTCATTAAACTGTATAAAACCCCTTCTGAAACTGCATTTATTTATTTGTAGTTTTTCTCTTACAGGACTTTTTGTGAAGTAATACCTACTGAGAATGAAACAATTCAAAGTATGCAGGCAGACCGTTAAGAAAAGCTAAGTCCTTTGTGTTTGTTTGTTTGATGCCACAGTTTAAATAGGAGAATTCTTTTAACAGCTTCAGGGGTTGCTATTGTTTGGATGTGGTTTGTCTCCACTAAAACTCAAGTTGAAATCTGATCCCAAATGTGGCAGTGTTGAGAAGTAGGGCCTAGCGGGTAGTATTGCGGTCATGGGGGCAGATCCCTCATGAATAGATGAATATCCTTCGGTGGGGATGAGTTCTTGCTCTCATGGGAAAGGATTGTTAAAGAGTCTGACTTCCTTGGTTTCTGTCTCTGGCCTCCTCTCTTCCATGTGATCTGTTTGCACACACCCCCTCCCCTTTTGCACTCACAGTAGATGGGGGCAATATGAGGCCCTCGCCAGATGCGGCTGCCGAATTATAAACTTTCCAGCCACCAGCATCATGAGCCAAATAAACCTCTTTTCTTTATAAGTTACCCAGCCTCCAGTAGTTTGTTATAGCAACACTGAATGGAGTGAGGCAGTAGTGGTGACAGGAAATTTTAAAGACTTCTTTTTGAGACTTCTGGCTTTTGCCCACTTAAACTTAGTTGCCTTGCAGTCAACTTCCAATTATATCCATCCAATCCTAGTGATTCCAAAGTGCCCTACCACATCACCAATATCTGTCATCACTAATGATTTTAGTTGGAAAAATAATAACTATGAAATGCATGGTTGCAACAAGGAAAAACTTTTTTAATTTTGAATTAGTAGTATTACTTTAATTCATCTGTTTTGTATTTCTAGTCTATGTAAACTAGGACCACAACTAAAATGCAATACCAGCCCCAAACTCTTATTTGAAGATTGTATTCTCCCAAAAGACAAAGGTAAGGTAAATCAGTAACTTTAATCAAAACATTATCTATGAAGAGATTGACAAATAAATATAAGATAGCTGAATTTACCCACAAAACTGTAATAGCTGTTAGTTGTTCACATGCATAGTGTAGAATCCTCACATTTCGAATGCCAACAAAACATAACTGAAGTCCCAAAGTAAATGTTAAAATTAGTTAAAGCTAAAATGTGTCTTTAAGCCAAAGTTGAAAGTGTCAGAAAGTGCTATAGGAACTTAAAGGCAAACTTGGTGACTTCCTTTCTCTGAAAGAACTGAAAAATGATTTATTTGTACTTAGATTCACAGAAGTATATACTCTAGTTTAAGGCAAATTAATTTAAATTAACATTTGATCTTACTTTATGGTTTGGTTTAAAATATATTTGTGTATTTTAAATTAACTTATTTGTAAAGGAAAGTAATTTTTGTCCAACTGTGGTAATGTTCTCTTCTGCTCTGCAAAGGAAGGAAGGAAAGAAATTTGAAGTTTTGCTAATGAAACAACTTAAAAATACAATATATTTTATTATATAACTGCATTATATTTGTGCAGGGGAAAAATTGTGGCTAAAATATCCCAAAGGTAAACACTAAACTAAAAAAAAAAAAAAAAAAAGTTAATTTGTTTCTGCAATTCAGCTAGGAGAGTCAGAGCAGCAAGCTAATTGGAGCAAAGAGGGTTGCATTAGGGTAACAGTTTTCAAATTTAAAATATATACCTTTTCCCCTCTTAAATACTTACTTCTTTGCTGGCTTCCTCACTGCTAGTATTTATCATTTTTTTTCCCATGGATTTTTTTTTTTCTTCTTTAGTCCCTTCTAAAAAGGGAACAGGAACTCCATTCTGGAACTGACTTCCTTCATTAGGAGCCAAGAATCTACCCTACGAACTTTCTGGAGGAACTCCCAGTTGGTGAAATATAAGTTAAAATACAGCAAATAGAGTTATCAATTGTTACGAAAATAATATATAGGTGTTTATATGGCTATACTACAACATTAGCACCACTTCCTAGATCATAACTAATGGAATAGACTGAACATTATTTCAATAACCATCTTAGTCTTAAAGCCAAAATAATGTTAAAAGTCCTATTTTATAACAGATAAAAGTGCATTCACACATTATTGAAAGCTACATTTGATTTTATGTCGTTCTTTAAAGAGAATTTTACTTTTAGATTTATTTTTTGGAAAAAAAACAGCTGCTTTTAGTTTAAATAGTTTACTCTTGCTAAATGCAATGGCAGTCTAGAAACATTTTTCTATCAAGGTTTATCTCCACTTGTTAAAGTTTAGATAAGAGACTGCCAGATTTTCTGCTTCAAAAGCGATAAGAACAAATGTAACCATCGATTCTGCTCATTTATCATTAGTATGTATGGTTTCACAGAACAAAGTAAAAATGCATCCAGCTCTGCTTAGAAAGAGGATACATTTGATTTAGACCAAAAGGGAAACATCAGATATTTAATTTCAAAAGATAGTGGTACAGGTTTTGTAGAAGAGGAGAGAATAATTCATAAATAATACAATAATGGAATTTTAAGTATAAAGTTATTGGTTTGAAGTTCACTAGACTCAGGTGTTTTTAAGGGTTTGTGGGGCAGACAACATCTTAAAACAGTCACTCATCATTATTCTAATGCTTAGGGTTGAAACACAGTGCTTTCTCTATTCAAGACGATTTGCAAATACTTTGTATACCTACATAGTATCATTTCTAATTCAGCAATTAACATTTACATGCACTTAAATATTGCACAAAATAACTATTGGGAATTATAGGACAGATAGTATAGTCTAGGCATGCTAAACACAGCAAGATAAAAGACAAAAAAGAATGCACGGGGGATGATACACAAAGATACAAATAATCCAAATGTAGTATGATAGGCATTATGGGTGAAAAATGAGTGAGCAATTTATGGACAAGGCACAATTCATGGAGGGAAAAAGATTGGATCTAGGACTTGAAGAACAATCAAGATGATTTCAAGTATGAGATTTCTCATTTCAAGAATGAGAAAGGGAGAAGACAATTCTGCATAAGGGGCAGAAGTAAAGGCACTGAATCATAAAAGGATGTCAGGAGTTTGGGAACAGATGTTGTTTAAATTGGTCATACATCATCAGTTGTTGAAATGGTGTAGGAAACAATGGAGGAGATACAGATTTAAGTCAGGATAATGAAGGAAATGTAACTGTAGCTTTGGCAAAATTGCATGATACATTTCTGTCATGGCAAATAGGTCACTGGCTAAAATATGTGATATCTTTAACAAAAGAAAGCAAGAGGCAGATGAAATGACTGGAGAGATACATATGTAAAAAATTGAGAAGGGTCTTGCAGAGTGTACTAAAATGTTGTATTTCAGCTGCAGTCAATGGGGGTCCACTGAAGAATTTAAGCTGGGAGATGACATGATGAGTTCTGTCATTTGGGATAACTGGGTGATGCTGTGTAGCATGAGAACGTGAAGGAAGTGAATTGCATAAGACCAGGTCATGTTAATTTCGCCTTCCCACCATTCTTCCTTCCTCTTCTACTGAAAGGATCTTTTCCTTTCTTTCTTTTTTTTGCTGGTTCTGGGAGCAAAAGTCATCGTATTATGTCTTGGCTAGGTTAACTATCTGGGCTAATTATAGTATTCTTTATCTCTGGCTACAGTGAAAGAATCAGAGATAGGTATGTATCCCTAGTGGGGTTTACCCTGGGATATTTTTTTCAGACGTTTCTGCTGAGGAAGAATGTAGTTTCATTTTAAGTGCGGAGCCACTTACAACTTTAGAACCAGCCTCGTGGGATTAGCTGGCCTGAAAATAACAGATCAGAACTGAACAGAGGAAAGGAGAAGGGAGACTCCTGATAGACTCTATCCCCATAGTCAGCCTTCTCTGGAGCTAGCTCTATCTCATTTCTAAGTTGTATTTATGTGATTACAGTAGTTTGAAAGTGGCCCCAGTTCTTCCCCTCCCTTTATCTGTGCCCTTTGCAATGTGAATTTTCAGCTCCTCCCATCGAAAAAATGGATTCTATTCTCTACTTCTCAAAGCCAGGATAACCTTGTAACTAACTTTGGCCAATAGAATGAGGAGGAAGTGATCATGTACCAGCTCTGAGCCTGAGTTTCAAGAGGTCTATGGCAATCTGTCCTCTTGAAACCCTGCCATTGCTGTAAGAACAAACCTACACTGGCTCACTGGAGTTTGGAAGACCTTGTGAAGGAGAGCTGAGTCATCCTGGCCAGATGGCAGCTGCCTTGCCAGCCTACCTCAGTTATGCTAGCACAACCAAAAGTATTCAAACCCAGTCCAGCTTAGCGGTTGTGCTCACCTAACCCATAGGCTTATAGGGCAAAATCAATGTTTAGTGTTTATATTCCACTGAGATGTAATGGCTATTTCTGACATTGTTTATTGTGACATTATATAATTGACAGTGTATGACTATGACAATATATAATTGATGCAAGAAGCCAATAAATTTACCCTTTTTAGAATAAATTAACTGGATTCGAGATTATGAAACAACTAAATGAATCCAAACATAACCAGTTAACGAGGCATTTCAATCATCTAGATGACAGTTCATAGCCTGAAATGCCATGGAATGCACAATTATTTAACATTATAAACAAATTAGAAAACCTAAAGTTGCACTAAAATAGTCTTATAAAAACAACAAATGTGATGGGTGAAGCACAAAACTTGTTATACAGTTGGATGCAGTCTGGGAGTAAGGGGACATTGTTAAAAATGATGCTAAGATTTCAATTTAGAAAAATTAGGAGTTTGATAACTAAAATGCAGAATAAAGAAGCAGAGAAGGGGACTGAGAAAACATGACCCAAGTGGCAAAGACAGAAGTTAGGGAAAGAGTAGAATTCAAATGTGTTAGCATTTAATGATTTCCATGGTTATGGAAAGATCAAGTATGATGGAGTCTAAAATGAAGGCACTGGTTTTAATAATTAGAACAGAGTGGTTCAATTTTCCATTGCAACTTCAGTGAAAACAAAGTGGAATGTATAAGAGAATACAATCTGTACCAATTATTAAGCACTATTATTTATATTGTATATATCTGTTTTTAAGTATATATGTCTATATTTACTTTGAAAGGAAGGCATACATGTGTATTTACTCATTCACGCACTCAAAATTTATGCATTGCCTGCTTCTTGTCATGTTGATTGCCAGAGATATAGTGTCTCTGCTCATATTCCTGTGAAGGAGATATTATGTAGACATACATATGAAATATGTAAAAATTAGAAGAAAACATTTAATAAAATAAAATATATCACAGAGAGAGAAATCATCAACTCTACCTTTCAGAAGGCTTCCTAAAAGACAACATATGAATTGGGTTTTGAAGCATGAATCTAAATTCTCCCTTTGAATAAGCAAATATGTGACCATCTAGTCAAAGGAAACTATTGCCTAGATGGTCATAGATTGTAAAATTGTGCTGGGTATGATAACGACATTTCAAAAACTTGATTCTGATGAAGCACAAAGTGTGCTGGGAAAGCTGTGATCATTGAGATTGGTGATGAAGGCAGAGGCCAAATCCGCCTTTGTTGCAGCCTCAATGACCACAAAGAGATCTGTGCATTCCTAAGGCTGAGATCTGTACTATAGGGAAGGCTAAGAGTTGAAGACCCCTAATGCAAGGGGGCCACAGAGTCATATTTTTGTTTGGAAAGGTAATTCAGGGGATAGCAGAGAATTGAAAAGTAGGGAATGAGACTGGGGTAAAAAGATGGTCAAGACAAAAATCTTTCTACATATCAGTGACTATTCCTACAAAATGCTATCAAGATTTTTTGCATATCCATGTATTAACTATATATCTTTACTTGATGCTTTATATCAACATGCTTTAAAATTCAAACTTATTCATTCAGAACAAAACTAATTTCACTATCTTAAAACAGAATAACTTTATTTTTATGATTTATTCTTACATGACATCTAAAATAATCTTCTGTACTACTAGTGCCAAGTAAACTGAAAACAGTACCATCTGTCAATGATGGTAAGAAAAAGGAGAGGATAGAGTTGAGAGACACAGAGAGAGATTCACCAAGGCCTGATGATTGGGTGATGGTAGTAATACTAACTTTACATTAGACACTTCATATGTGCTGAACACAACTGTAAGCACTTCAATATGCTTACAATGAGAATGGAGTGAGTTGTCTCAATTTTTATGGCATTATCTACGTTCTACAGATGGGAAATGCACCACAGAGTCTAATAGAATGGTTCTTAGGTTTCTCATCCCACTGGTTTTCTCTAAAGACTTATCTGGATAAAATAAAGATTCCATATCATTCTGAATAAGCTAGCATTTATTGGGTGCTATATATTATTAGATAATGTAATGGGACTTTGATAGTATTTGATGATACTAAGTCCAGGAACAAAATAAGAACCATAGTCTCCCTTGCTAATAAAAACTAAAATTGGCCCAGTGCAGTGGCTCACGCCTGTAATCCCAGCACTTTGGGACGCTGAGGCAGGCAGATCACAAGGTCAGGAGATCGAGACCATCCTGGCCAACATGGTGAAACCCAGTCTCTACCAAAAATACAAAAATTAGCCGGGCGTGGTGGCGGGCCCCTGTAATCCCAGCTACTCAGGAGGCTGAGGCAGGAGAATCGCTTGAACTAGGAGGCAGAGGTTGCAGTGAGCCGAGATCACACGCCATTGCACTCCAGCCTGGGCGACAGAGTGAGACTCGGTCTCAAAAACAAACAAACAACAAAACTTTTTGTCTACCACATTAATATCCCTGTGGAATTATTATTACAGAATGGTAGCAAACTTAGGTAAAGTGCCAATTGATTAAGAGCTGAAGTTGTCTTATTCCATATCCTAAAGAATTCTGGTGAAATTGAATTGGAATGTATAGTGTGGGCATTCTACCTTCTGCTTATTTATCTGTATTGCTTTTTTTTTTCTGATTATTTGGAAAATATATATTAAAGACTGACTCTGATAAGTACTCTGGTTACAAGATCCAAGAAACACCTGTTGACCTTCATGGAATTTATATCCTATTGAGGAAAGAGATAATTAATGTTGGATGGCCATAAGTGGCTTGGGCAAATAAATAAAGCAGTGACAAATGACAGGGAAAGCCAAAAGGCTCTGAATGCAGTTTATAATGGATGGACACGGAAAGGTCTCATTGAGAGCTTTGTGATTTTGACAAAGATCTGAAGGAAGTAAGCCATAAGATAACCCAGGTGGAAGTATGCTATACAGAGGAAGCAGCAACAGAAAAAAAATCCCATATGTTTCAACAGGCATGGGGAAGATACTCTCCCCTGGGTAAGGTAGAGAGAGCTAGAAGGCTCTGCAGGGTCTTAACCACTAAGCTACAAAGAGGAAATAGGAGAGAAAGTACCTGATAATAGCAACTACCTTTTAAGCCATAATGACTCCATTGGCTAGTTACTATGGTTTATAGTAAATTCAAACTCTGATCAAGTAGATTAGCAACTAGTTCCTCCTTGAGGAAAAACTAGAAATGAGTTTAACAGGAGCAGGTGTAGCATGAAAAAAGGGAAAAAATTGTTCTTTCCAGTGGCAGTCATAGATGAAATACAGGTGAATTGGGGATCTTCAGATAGCTCCATTTCATGCCAGATTGCATTTCCAAACTGGCTTCCCTGTGTTATCATCATGTATGCATCCATATCCTTTCATTTATTGCTGAAATAAAGCCAATACTATGCTTAAATACAACAGCTGTTTTATAGCATATTATGGAATAACTAAAGATAGGTTTAAACACCATAATAATGCAACTAACAATCATGTTTTCAGAGTTCTCTCACTTAAATGTAATCTTATTTTAATAAAGTAATTGAGTTTCAATTTATAGAAATTCATACCTTATTTGAAAAGAATTTTATAACAGCATAAATATGCATATAACCAGTTAAGTTGCTCATGAGAACAACTTCCAAATACAGGATACTGTTGAAATGAATTTACTTCTTTCACTTAAAAGATTATTTCTGACATAAGAAGGTGCTTATAAAAAATAAATCAAAAGTAGCTCAAACATCAGCAAAATCTAATAAAAGAGACATTCGAATGGCTTTTCAGTGTTGGATTTACCAGAGCTAGAAAATTATAAACAGAGCAGTCATAGATGTCATGAAGTTACACAAGGCTCTAATGCCTTAAAAAGAGGCCGGGAGTCATTTCCCTAGGTCTTTTTCTTGTGCCCAATAAAACAATATGCATTGGACCTAAGTTCATAGTAAACTCTGGCAATATCTGTTGGAATATTTAAATGGTCCTAGAGTGGAAAGATAAATCTGTCCTATATTCTCACCTTTTCATAACAATCCTAGAGTAAAACTGGCTACAGCAGTAGAGAAGGTTTGGGACATAATTAGTATGGTCCATCCATACAAAAATACTCATCCCCCAAATATGCAGATTTAGATTATTAAAGCTGATCTATATTCTCATGGTAGATTTGGTAATTTCTTATTCAGGGGTCAGGGTAGGAACCTAACCTCAAGTTAAGTATTCTATGGTATTTGTTTAGCTCTCATTTCTTGAGCACTGACTATTTGTTACCTTAAGAGCTAGACTGGGTAGAAGATAAATAGAAGCTACAAATACAAATTTTACTTTCTAAAAGTTTGTGCTCCAGTAGAAATAAAACCATAATTGCACTATATTATGATATGATATAAACTATGGTAAAGGCATGTCTAAATTGATATAGCAGCTCATAGAAGGAAGTGATTATTCTCTCTGAGGAAGTTTAGGAGGGCTTCCCAGAGGTGGTGACAATTTAGTTGTATGGAAAATACAAATATGTTTACCATGTATAGAAGGAAGGTATAGTAGCATTTGAGAAAGTGCTATGCAAAGTTATGACATGTAATGTTTGGTGAATGAAAATTAGTTCTGCATGATTATAGGATTGAGGGCTTGGAGACAAAAGAGTTTAAATGGCTTTGAAACACTGTTGAGTATTTCAGATCAGATACCCTAGAGAATTGCAAGCCATTGCAGGTTTGTAACTAAATTAAATTTTATTTTTAGGAAGATGAATTGTGAAACAATGTGAAACAAATATTATTTATTATAAACACTTAAATGAGTAACCTTAAATGGTTTAATAGAAAAATAAACACTGTTTTCATACAGACATGTTCAAATACTATCAAATCCATTTATCACCTTTAGTTTTTAGCCTCTTGAAGTCAGTTTTCCCTTCCCTTTATGAAATGATCACAATATATCTAACTCGCATGACAGCTAGTTCATACAACATTGGGCACAAAGGAGGTGTTCAATAAATATTGTATTACCAATGGGTTTTATTCACAGAGTTTTTATGAAGATAAAAACATATATATTTAAAAGTCCTAGTATAAATCCTGGCACATATTAAGCACGATGTTTCATTTCCCTTTCTTTTTAAATTTTTGACTGAAATAATTGGATTTTGATACTTATTTTTATAAGAAAAGGCAAAGAAAAATTACTTATTTTGAAAATGCCATAAGGAAATCTAGGGGATTAAGCAGTGTGATTGAAAGAAAAAATGACAATAATAAGGTTGTGTGATATCCATTCACATAAAAAGCAATAGCTTCCCAGTGGAATGCTGATCTATATAAATATATACACCTAAAGTATAGAATAATTTCAGTTATGGAGGATGGAAATGGTCTGTGAATGTGATCATGGAAAGATATATATGATAGAGTGTTGAGAGTATTAAAAAAATTACAGAACAATATCTGTAGGCTGATTACATTTTTGAAAAGAGAGCATAAATTATATAAATAGAATAGCATTTAAATGATATATGTCAAACTGTTAATATCATCTCTGTGATGATGTGCTATTTTCAATTTTACCCTATACTGTTCTGTATTTCTTACATTTTTATATTCATAGGCATATATTACATTTATACAATACAAAATGGTAACACACACATACACACAGACACCTCTCACCAAGCTCTTTATTTTTTGCTAAGCTAATACACAAAAGATAGCACTAAAGAATAAAACACCAGCTCGTTTTACCAAGGGACTCAGCACACAAAAATGCAAAGGGAAAGTGGTAGCTTTGCCTTAATGAAGATAAAGCTGACAGTGAGAAAGTCCAGGGGAGGGTAATTGAAGAGATGTGCAGACATATGCCTCCACTCACTTATGGTTACTGACTACCAACGCTGCTGCTGTGTGTGGATGGCAGAGGCAATCTATGAGGGTTGAAATTAAGTAAATAAAGACAAATTTCCCCTTTTATTGCACATAGAATTGGAAGCAAAAAGAATGAGGGAACGTGGTGATAAATAGCGTAAAGCTAAACCTTAGCATATGGCACCTACAGCCACACAGGATACATTTTTAGAGACTCCTACTACAGTTAGAAACAAAAGTCTGAATCATTTTAAATGACAAATTGAAGGTATAAGATTATGAAATTGATTAATATGGAGTCACAAAGAGACTCCTTCTAAATTGCACAAAGAAAAATTGGCAATGTTAAGGGGGAAAATGCTATTTTTCATGTCCATGAAAACTCAGATTTTCTCTTTTAAACACTTTATGAGCATTTTGTATGTGTATATATTATGTTTTCTGCTTAATTTCAAGGCTGAGAGAGAACATTTGGAAAAACACAAACTAAAATTACCTGCTAATCCAATACATCATGTTTAGTTTCTTTTCTCCCTCAATTAAATCTTGTTTTTCCAAGATCAACCACAAAATTCTACCTTCCAAATCCTGCAGGCCCTATTTTGTTCTATATTGTGTGTATATGTTCTATATTGTGTGTAAATATCATAGGGTGATGATTTTGTTAAACGTGGCAAGAATAATTTCAAATCACTCTTTTGTCCACCTTCTGGCTATAGATGTCACTTTTCCTTGCTATCCAGAAATACTCATTTTCACTTTTATTTTTACTACGTTTTATATTTACACACAGACATACACACACACACACACATACATCATCACAAGCATTTTCACAAGTAACTCTCAACAATGTGACATATTTTAATAGCAGCAAAATATATCTGAGTTTATGCTATATATTAAACCATCCTAAAGTCAGATATTCAGGTTGTTTCAGGGTTTGAGTATTATAGAAATGCAATGATAAACATATTAGCACACTTTTTTCTCTGTATATATAATTCTATCCTTAGGCTAGATGAGTTAGCCTCCTCAGCCTTGCTCTCGATAATCAATAATACTACTTATGACAATAAATAAGTCTCTGATGCCACTCATCGTAAACCAAACCAGAGTCATCTGTGAGTGACAGGTTAACTCTAAATCAACACCTCTTCATTTGGAGTTTCCACCTGTCTGAATTTTAATTTTGACCTCATACATGAAACCACTATTTGTTTTCACATTCCATAGAATCTGAATGCTTATTGTGTGCTGTTACTGATTGACTGTCATGTAGCAGTCTTAGTGTGCCTTCATTTCAATCTTCTGAAGTGTGATTATTTCAGTCAAGATAGTCTAGGTTATGCCATGGTGATAAACAACACCAATATCCTAGTGTTTTTCAAGACAAAGGCTTGTTTCTTTCACACCATTTTCCATTGCAGGTGGAGAGGACATGAAAAAAAAAAGCCATCTTCAGAGCTAAACACACAAAAATTCTAGCTCTTCTTACAAGCCAGAGCAGGAGAAAGTACCCCTGTTATCCTATATCAAAACAGCAAAATACAAGAAGTCAGAAAACAAACTGCTAATGATGCTTCAATGACACTTAAAATTCTCATATGTTGTTAAGAGCTTAAATTCATGAAAATTCTCATATGTTGTTGATGAGAGCATAAATTCATGCATCCTCATTTTGAAGGCAATCTGGTTATATGTTAAAGAGCTTCAGAAATAATTATCTCCCTTACTTTAATCCAGTCATTCCTTTTCTGGAGCTTTAAATAAATAAAGCCAGACCTGTCTGGCTGATCTGTTTCAATGACATAGCTGATTTTTTTTTCTTGCAAAGTTGGGAAAAAGTATTTTAAATTGCAGGATTTAAATTCTGTCATATGGAGTATATGAAATTCATTTGGGGTCCCAGAGGACCCTCCAATTAACAGTTACTTATGATAGGTTGTATTACGATTCACACATGTTCCTTGCTCTTTTCTCAGAGAGAATTACATTCTGACTCACTGACTCAGGACTGGCCCTGTGACTCACTCTCGTCAATGAACTCTAACAAAAGTGACGTGTGTTGCCTCTGGGGAGCAGCTGTGAGTCCCTTCTGCAATGCTGACTGGCAGTGGTCCAGAGTGAGGCTGTTCCCTCAATCTGAGTAAGCAGAGCTTCCTACTAAACTCCTAACCATAGCCTACAGAGCTCTCCATTTAGGATCTGGCCCCTGTCTATCTCCAACCCTACTTCTAGACCTCCTCTTCCACCACTCTCTAAACTCATCCAAACATGCAGACCTTCTTGTTGCCCTAGAGTTCTCCAAGCATGCACCCACCACTTCATGTCCCTTATGCTTGCCGTTCCTCCCCATGGAGTATGATATTTTGTTTTGTTTTTTTCCTTCTTGTGTTTTCTGTCTCTGCTCAGATATGATCTCATGAAGAGAAAGGTCTTATTTGATCATAGATCTTATATGTCAGACTCTTCCTCAGATTTCTTTAGCTCCCTCCTTTTTTTTTTTCTATTTTTTAAAACTGTTATGTTTTTAAGTTGTTTATTTATTGCCTAAGTCATCCACTACTGTGTTCTCAATGCTTAGGCAAGTACCTGACACATAACATCTGTTTAATAAATATGTCAAGAGAAATTAACAAATGCAGTTTAGAGCAGGGCCGAATTTCACATTCTTGAATAAACGGTTTGTTCTATTGCCACAAGGAATTTTCATAAATAGCAACAAGCAGAAATAATTTAACTCCTTGAAATACATACTTAAAAATAAGGGAGGCAGAACACAGAATAACATTAGTATATCTTTCAAAATAGATATGTTAGCTTTTTCATCCTGAGATTATGAAACAATGAAAATAAAACATATGTCATGGTGGAGCAATATGGAAAAGTCTGTGGTGAAGAGTATAAATTGGATGCCCATCACTTAATAATGATCACCATGCCTACTTCCTAACTTTCCATTAACTTGTTGGTAAAATGAAGATAGACAAATATATTAGTCTGTTCTCATACTGCTATAAAGAACTGCCTAAGACTGAGTAACTTATAAAAGAAAGAGGTTTAATTGACTCACAGTTCCGCAGGGCTGGGGAGGCCTCAGGAAAGTTACAATCATGGCAGAAGGGAAAGCAAACACATCCTTCTTCTCATGATTTCAGGAAAGAGAAGAATGAGAGCCAAAGGAGGAAGGAAGCCCCTTATATAACCATAAGATCTTGTGAGAACTTACTATCACGAGACTGGAATGGGGAAACTGCCCCCATGATTCAATTATCTCCACCTGGTCCCACCCTTGACATGTGGGGATTATTACAATTCAAGATGAGATTTAGATGGAGACACAGAGCCAAACCCTATCAACAGATGATTGTGAGATTAAAAATCTATACTCGTGACCAGGCACCATGGCTCATGGCAGTAATCCCAGCACTTTGGGAGACCGAAGCAGGTAGATCACCTAAGGTCAGGAGTTCAAGAGCAGCCTGGCTAACATGGTGAAACCTCGTCTCTACTAACAATACTAAAATCAGCTGGGCATAATGGCGGGCACCTGTAATCCCAGCTACTCAGGAGGCTGAGGCAGGAGAATCCCTTGAACCTGGGAGGCGGAGGTTGTAGTGAGCCGAGATTGTGTCTCTACTAACAATACTAGAATCAGCTGGGCATAATGACGGGCACCTGTAATCCCAGCTACTCAGGAGGCTGAGGCAGGAGAATCCCTTGAACCTGGGAGGCAGAGGTTGCAGTGAGCCAAGATTGTGCCACTGCACTCCAGCCTGGGCTACAGTGTGAGACTCCATCTCAAAAAAAAAAAAAAAAAAAATCTATATTCACTTTTTATATAGTGAATACACATAGTTCTGCACATAGAACGTATTCAATAAGTATTGGTTCATTTCTTTATCTTGGCTTATTTATATTGTATTAATTGTAATGTTTTAAATGTTGAACATATAACACATCATTACTTAAAAGTAGATTACCTAATCATAAATATTTTCCAAATAGAAAGCCTATCTAATGGTGAAAAAGTAAGCATTACATTATACACTTTAACTAAAATTTTAACCATTGTAAATTAAAAGTCTCTTTCCTCATGAATATATGAAATTCATATAAATTCCTATAGATTACTAGGCTTTAGTGAGATTTAAAAAATGTATAGCTTACTTTATTATAGGAATATAAGTATGTTTAAATTGAAATGGTTGCTAGAAAATGTATTTTAAAAACTCTACTTTCTTTCCCATATAAAATCCAACTCTCATAATTATCTAGCATATCATCAAATCACATGAGTGTTGCTTGAAATAGTCATGACCAGATGTTAAGTATAGTTTTGTCTTCATAATTTTAAGATATTGTTTAGTTTTTTTCTTGTCTTTTAAAGCTCACTGATTACACAATACATTCTCTCTCCACAAAGTCTATAAAGTTTGTTCCAACAAAAGTATTAAAAAATAAAACAGTAAAATATATTAAAAATGAAATTTTAGGACTGTGATCTGATGAAAACAGTAGAAAATGAAGGTAAGAGGAGAAATTTGGAGATAAAAATTTTTTCAGTAAATATTCTTATACTCACTCTGAATCACTAGAAATGATGTCTCTAATTGTCCCTTTATGTAACCTGATCCTTCAATTCAAATAAAGTTCTACTGTCATTAAGTGGGTTAAATAATTGTTTGTATCAATACTCCATCTAAGGAAGTATAATACTACTATTTTACCTTTCCACCCTCACCATTTATGTTCTGCTACACAAGGAAAAGAGAACTATATGTCACATTTTCCTCCTTAAAATTATGAAGAATTCTGAATCTTTGAAAAGAACGGGAAAGAAAGTTTAAAGTTTTTCTTTATAAAAGTAAATATCCTTTAGCACAGAGTTGGCTGGTGCTCCCCTAAATCCATTCTCTACTTCTGTTAGTAATAGAATTCAAAATATTTAGTTGGGCATATGAAGCCTAAGTCACCCTTTCAGCTAGGTTTGGCCATGTAACTAAGTTCATGGTCAAGGCAACATAAGCAGGAGAGCCATGCTTGGGCTCTTGGGATATGTTCTTAAGGAAAGGCTGCACTTCCTTCTTTTCTCTCTCTGGGTGCTTGGAGCACAGACTTGATAATGTCCTTAAGCAACCATTTTGTATATGAAATGGAGCTGAGTATTGGGAATAATTCAGTACAAAATAAACAGTATCTGAGTCCCCAATGATTCCCAAAACTACCGTGTCAACTCGGGACTTCTACCCCTACTTTGCTTTCATATGAAGGAAAAATAAAATTATTATCTTGTATTTTTGTCAATTTAGCAAAACCTAATTCTAACTGATAAAACCACATTCATGAGACTTTCTTTCATATTAATAACATACTTTATATTGCAAACAACAACTCATAAAAGCATAGATAGAACACCTTAATATCACACAAGTGATGTTAAATATTTAAATGTAGGGAAATTACAGTGATTCAAACTACTGCTGATAAACTAAAAATCTAAAATTAAGATCAAACAAACCCAAGGTCATAATTATTTTAAGAGCTATTTATGTGTACCTTGTTCTAGATTTCATTTCATGGCAGAGAAAGCAAAGATATCGATTCATGGTTCAGTGGTGTGCACACTAGGCAACACTTGATGTTGAACACTTGAACACTGAAGCTCCCAGGAAGAGAGAACAGCTGTGAGAACAAGGTCTAAGGGGTTTTATGTGCAACAATGTCAAGCTCTAAGTGGGCTAAGCTCAGTTACAGAGCTGAAATCCTATTGCTTCAGGAAAAGTAGGTTCTTTCAGGTTATCCACTTAAAAACAGATGGAACAGATCTAGAGCAGTGTTTCATGCCCCGACAATGGGGCTGGTAGGAACTAAACTAGAAAGGCAGGACCCAGCCAGTCACTTACTTGGTTGGGATAAGGGCCAAGAGGAAGATACAACTGAAGTCAAACTCAAAACCTAAGTAGGATTTAGCAAAGAATATAGATGATAGGTAGAATTATTTAAGAAAGAACACCATGACAAAACACTGACAAAACACCAAAATGCAACACCATGACAAACACCATTGAGGCCAATAAAACAAAGGGACAGATAAAAACAAACAGCAAAACAAAAGATATGAATATTCTTCCAAAGAAGGACCATGCAATCTCTTCGCTTAAAGCAGAACTAACAATGAGGGAAGAGGTGAGGGTAAGCTCTGAGGTCAGTAAAAACCTGCCGCCTGCATCATGGCAGTTGGAAAGCCACAGAAGGACCGTAGTGTTGGCTGCCTTTTCCACATGTGCCTTTTAAAGAGGTCACTTCAACAGAATAGGGGAGAGGGGCTTAAGGAAAAACTAGTTTGGATTCAGCTTTTTAGAACAGAGGCAGTGGAGGGAAATGATGACAGTTTCTACCAGAGCGAATGAGGCAAACAGGAAGAGGAATGGTAACTCTGAGGGCATAATTACAAGCACTTAATGAGAGAGCTGAGCTGTGGGGCAGTGGCAGAAGAATGGGATGAGCCAGGGCTCTGGCTTTGGTGGTTTTGCAGATGCTACTGCCAGAACTGGAATAGAAACTTGAAATTTTTAGAGAAAACCGGGTTCTGGAGGGAAATGACATGATCTGTGTTTGTAAGATATCATTTGAAGTACCTGTTGGACATCCAGGTGGATAGATGCACAAGAGTTTGTCTTTTTGAGTAAACCTCAGAAAAGCATCCAGATACACTAAACTCCAGGCATGACACTATAAGAGGGTTCCAGAAAATGTAGCTAAAATTTGGGCCACATTGCTATGATGTTACTCAAAACATGAAAGTCGATATAATACAATTGTACATCATTGAACACATGCAGACGTGATCAGGGTATCTCATTTGCCAACCCTCTCTCTTCCCCGAGACAGTACTATTTCGCAAAAGAGACTGCACAGTTTCCACAGGGATCATTAAAGAGGGCTTTTGTTTCATTTTTAAATATGTGAAAATCTTGAGAATACTCATAAGGTACACAGAGTTTGAAGATTCAAAGTAATGAATTAAGGTGGCTGAGAAATATATAAATCACGAGCATATTGAGAAAGATAAGAACTATTTACTAAGCCTGTAATCAAAGTGTACAATGTGTATTTGGGAAACATCAAGTTAGAGTCTCAAACTGGTCTATTTAAGAACTCATCTTACAGGTTGCACAGTCACAGAACACCCCTAGTTGTATAAAAGTAAGTGAAAGAAAGCAACTTTAAATCTGCAAATAAAGACAGTTGTCTAAAGCTGCTTAAAAAAAAAATGAAATCACCTCTCTAGGTCAGGAACTCTTGCAGGTTTCTGAATTAGCAGGGTCATTTCCCCAGAGGTTGAAAACAATGGACCTGCACTTATTCCATTTTATGCTACCGCTTGCTGGCTTGTGTTTTGTTTGATTTGCATTTCAACTCCATTTCTGCCAACAAATTCAGCCCCAGGTTTTCCTTAGGAGAACTTCTTCCTGGCCAGGCATGGAGTCAAATTACAAACTGAATTGGGGAAGGAGGCCAAATGAAGATCCACCTTGGCTTGCTCCTTATGTAGGAGTTTACTAGGGCTGCACCTGGGATTGGCTTTCTCTGCCAGGCCTTTTCTATTATCTCTTTCATCTGTAAGGTAGGTTGAATCACTCCTTTTCTCTGACAGTGTTTTAAATTTTTAAACTATTCATGCTTTTAAATTCTTTTAAAAGTATTGCAGATACTTTAGGATTTTGATTAAATTTTAATATACTTGAATATGATTAAAAATAAGTAAATAATAAAACTAAGGTTTTAAATTTAAAATAGAGTAGATCTTGTTTCCAGGACTGGCTCTGCCTCCAGCTATATGACCCTGGGCAAGTCATTATACTTTTCTGTTCCTGTGTGTGTGTGTGTGTGTGTGTGTGTGTGTATAAGTAAAATGAAGAGCTGATTTTTAACAGGCCTTGGCAGTTGTCAAAGTCTATGTAATATAGACTTGTAATGCAAAATGACCCTGCGAAAAAGATTGTAATTTCCTTTGAAGGTGTTTCTCTCTTTCATAAAACACCTTCTAGTATCAGCAATAAAGGGCAAGGGACCATTACTGCTTTTCTTTGTTTCAGAATAAATGTTGAACTTTTTCCCAAAAAAGCCCCTTAGAATTCTTACCAATACACATTTCTCTACAGTTCTATTTCTGTCTCACAAGCCTGTTGCTTTTCTTTTTCAATAGCTACATTCCCTTCCCCCATAAAAGATAAATAAATCTCCTCTGCTAAACTGGCCTTTCCCTGCTAACTTTCAACTCCATGGTAAGAAGCAACTCTCATGTTAGCCAGGTGTATTTAGAGATGAGGAGGCCATGTTCCTTTAGTTGACATCTCAAAGAGCTTTGGGCAAGGCCTGTCTGAAAAGCAATTTGACCTCTGAATAACTTCTTGCTCATATCCTACCCAGATGATAGCAGTGTTTTCTTGTTTAAATGAGTGTTTTCCCTCCTTCCTACTTTCCTGGAAAATAATTAAATCAAATGTCCACCAAACAGTATAAAGCAAAGGGCCAGGTGGAATTAATATTGAAAATCCACCCCTTAATGTATTCTAATTATGAATTATTTGAACACTTCCTTTTCTCTAAAATGGATGTAGTTTTAGAACCTGACTATGTAAAGTTGTAATGGTGATTAAATGAGATAAAACAGAGCCTGGAAAACAGTAAGCACTGAATAAGCATTATCTACTGTTATTTGATCATCTTCAAATGTAATTAAAAACTTATGATGAAACATTTGTCAGTTTCATCCTAACTAGAGAAATCTTTGTAATTTCATGTGTAAAATTTGCTAGTGTTTTCACTATTTGAGAAACTACGTTACTCCCTTGATAATAGACACACAGACCTCTTGAATCTATTAAGTGTTATAAGATTCTTGGGAAAGTAAGGAAGCAGGGGCAAGACTTAAAAGATTATGAATCTCGAAAAACTCAAAGTAAGAGGGAGATAAAAGAGAGAAACACTAAATATAATTAAATAATTATGTCATAATGGAAGTGTTCATAAAAGAGAAAAAAATATTCAAATACAGGATTTAAGATCACCACAATATTGAAAGATTAAGGAAGGGTGAACTGAAAAGCACAGTAAAATCTTGCTATAAACTCCAGAAGCTATTTGCACGTCTCAGTTAACACTTTCAGATTCTCGGTTTGTGCCTGTTTCCCAAACTTGTTTGTATTTATAAGAAGGCTGGGTCAAGGTTTATTTATTCATGACGGCATCCACAGCACCCAGTACTATCATAGTAAATGCTCAATAAACATGTGCTGATTTAAAACAGAAGTGTATGACAGAAGGCAGTGGAAACCACCTCCCCGACACTACTGCCAAAGGAATTTGGAGATGCTATTACTAAAAGAGTAAACAAAAGAGATTGTAATGTAGTCATATATTTGAATTGAAAGAAAACAAGACAAAAACTGTGCACATAATTACTGACTCATTCATTTAAAAAATATTTATCATGTAGTAACTAGCCTAACCCATGTTCTCCTGGAGCTTAGAATCTAGGAGACATCATTTGTATCTATGTATGCAAATGACAATTTAATTAATTGAGGTAAGTGTCCCGAAATAGAAGTGTGTCATCCTGTGCAGTGTGTAACTGGGTCAGGAAGGTGGGTGGGGGGACGATTGGTGATATTTAAGCTGAATGATGAAGTAGGCATTAGTCAGGCAAAAGTTCGTGGGTGGGGGGATAATTCCAGGCAGAAAGAACAGCAGATGCAGAGGGTTTGAGGCAGGAAAGAGTTTCCTGGCCTACTCTCAGGACCAAAAGATACCAGTGTAGCTAGAATATAGCGGACAAAAGGAAAAGAGGTGACTGAGGAGTTGAACCATCAGGGACAGTTCATCTATTGGTCAGCTGATAGGAAATTATTGAGAAAATTCAAACAGGAGAATAACACAGAGTTACATTTTAAAATGTATATTCTAGCTGGATATGGTGGTGCATGCCTAGAGTCCCACCTGCTTGGGAAGCTGAGGTGAGAGGATTGCTTGAACCCAGGAGTTCAATACGGTATTGAGCCATGATGGCCACTGCACTCCAGCCTAGGCCACAGAAGAGAAGCTGTCGCAAAAACAAACAAACAAACAAAAAAAAAAAACAAAAAAAAAAGTAAGAAAAGAAAAGAAAAAAAAAGAGAAGGTGGAGAATCAATGTGGAGAAACAAACTTTGAGATCACTGTAGTCATGAAAGAAAACTGCCTTGGGCTAAAGTGGAGCCATTGGAGATAGAGACATGTGAGTGACTTAAGATGAATTTAGAAGATAAAACTGATGTCTGGGTGATTGGCTGAATGGAGAAAGGACACAAATAGGTTAAAAATGACTTTCTGGATCCTAACTTAAGCAAGCCCGATGGATGTTCCTTTTATTGAGAAGAAGATTGAAGGGCAGGGAGAGATTGGGTTCAGTTTTAGAAACATTCAGTTTAGATGCTGAGAGCACATCCAAACAGTGAAATCAAGTGCACAGATGAGCCTTTGCTTTTGTCTCCACCTGCTTCAGTGCTTTCCCATTGAGCTGCTTTGCTGAGATCCAGCCAGACCCCTCTGTAGTCATGGTGGTGGAAAGATGCTAAAGCATTTGAAGCTGAGAAGGGAGTTATAATATTTTAGAGAGCAATTTTACTAAGTACTGGAGCCTTAATGTACATCTTGGTAATTATAGTTAAGAAGATGTTGTAGACTTAAAATTTGTTGAGAGTAAAAATCAAGTGTCCTCATCATATACGGTACCTGTGAGGTGATGAATATATTAATTAATTTGATTGTGGTAATCATTTTGCAATGTGTACATATATCAAACATTGTTTTACACCTTAAAAATATACAATTTTTATTTGTCAATCATACCTCAGTAAGGCTGATAAAAAAGACATTACTGAGGAAGTTCAGAAGTAAAAAGAAGAACAAGGATGATTAAAAAATAAAAATGGGACGTTTTGAACGTGGAAGAACTGAATTCTCTGTGCTTGTTAATTTCGGGATGACTCATTGTATTTGGTTTGTAAGTGGATTTTGGAAGTACAAGTGATTGTAATTAAGAGGAAAGAGGCTAATAAAGAAGAATAATGCTTTATATCTTTTTGTTGACCTCACTTCTAAGGACATGTAAATGCCTTCAGAAAACTTTTCTCAGCTCCCCTCAACTTCTTTTTTAATCTTTTTTCTTTTTTCCTTTTTCTTCTTTCGTTTTTATTTTCTTTCATAATCTTTACATGTCTTTCTTTTCCTTGGTGCCCCATTTCTAGAGCTGGAAATTTAGGCAGATGAGGGGATATTGTAAACACTAGAAAGATGTTAAAAAACAGGCATTTTTTTTTTTTTTTTTTTTTTTTTTTTTTTTTTTTTTTTTTTAGCTTTCGTACTGTTAAAATAGGACTACCTTCATAGTTTTGTGTAATCAATTTTGGTTCTGTATTATTGATAGGAAAGTTCCTATAGATGGTATGTATATGTGAAGAAAAATATGCATCAACTTCTCCTGTCTGAATTTTACTCAAATTAAGTAGAAAAGAGTAACTCATGTAAAAAAGAAGTTTGATCGGGAAAATTTGCTCTGAGATGCTTTTGTTGAGAAAAAAATATTTTACATTATAGACATAGAAATCTCAAACCATATAGTAATCACTGCCTCTCATTTAGAAAGTAAATTTGAAAATGCAGTTTTTCTGGACTGCATTTATCAGATTTCTAGTGTCTTAAAAGGAAATGAAATATTGGCTCTGTAATTGTAAGGGGGTTCTGTAATACAATAAATCTGAAGGATGTGCTCTACCATACTCCCTCATGGAGCTTCAAGACACATAAGCACCTAAAGGCTCTCAACTGTCCCACAGCAAAGTGGCCTGTATAAAGCATCCCAGCATCTCCAAAGCTTACTTAAGCCTTGAACAGTTTATTCTTCTCAGTATAGCTTTTGAGGATCCTGAAAAAGACCAGTTTGGGTAAAGCTTATGAAAATCATTAAAGAAATATTTCCTTCTTTAGAAAACGTTTGTAGTTAGAGACTCTATTCTTCTTGTTCATTCTTCTGCAACCCTCACTTTTGGGAAGTACTGCCTGGTACCTAAACTATCTGATTGAAATGTCAATCTTATTTTTCACAAATTCTTACTTTTTTAACCAAAGGGACCTGAGCATTTCCTCTCCGAAAGACTTTTTGGACAACTGAAGAAACATATTTAATCATATTTGCACCTTCTCTAATCTAGAGATCTTTAATCACTTATTTCATAAAGTCAATTTTCCACGTATTAAATAATTTCATTATTTTTAATAGGATGTAAATTCTTTGTTTTACGGCACAACAATATATTTTGAACTATCTTTACATTTAGGTTTTAATTCACCTAAAAAGTCAGAAACTTGAAAACCGCACACTTTTGTAAAGCTTTAAAAATAGTGGCCGGGCACGGTGGCTCACGCCCGTAATCCCAGCACTTTGGGAGGCCACGAGGCAGGCAGATCACGAGGTCAGGAGATTGAGACCATTCTGGCTAACACGGTGAAACCCCTTCTCTACTGAAAACACACACAAAAATTAGCCGGGCGTGGTGGAGTACGCCTATAGTCCCTCCCAGCTACTGGGGAGGCTGAGGCAGGAGAATGGCGTCAACCCTGGAGGTGGAGCTTGCAGTGAGCTGAGATCGCGCCACTGTGCTCCAGCCTGGGCAACAGAGGGAGACTCCGTGTTGCAAAAAATTTAAAAAAAAAAAAAAGGCTTTAAAAATACATGAAAAATAATTAATACGAAAATCCATCTGCCTTTGGTCCACCTCATTTCCTTGCAACATGCTACCCATGTTGATTTCTCTCAGTTAAGAAAACTCATCAAATGAAAACCTTTTGTTCCTTAAATAATGATACCGTGAAACTTCTCAATGCACAACAGATTGGATATATTTGGCACGTATGTAATGAGTGGACTATTGTGGACTCAGGATATTTTTGCAATAATTTATCCTTTAACTTCATCCTCCAATGTTATGACATCAACCTTTCATAGAAGAATCTTTTCCCAGATGGGAAAAAAGTGTTCACTAGCATAATCTAAACTCTATTAGTTTGATAAAATAATATATTTATCCATAAGCAAACTAAAATTTAATTTTTTGTTTCTATTTTTAATAACCACATTGCAAATGTAAATGTATAAACTCTCTAAAGTTAATAATTTCTCTTTTCCAGCTGCATTGTCTGTTGTATAAATACAATAAACTTTTAAAATAGCCCCACTTACTAATTCAAATCTAAGTAATGCAACTAAATATAAAATCTTAAAATTCTTAATCCACATTGAGAGTTGCATAAGTTTTACAAAAATCCCAAACGTCTTGTTAACATTGATAAGGCTTCAAGAAGAGGGTGAATTATAGAATATTAATAATTATAAAATATATATTGGATACCATATGTGAAGCACTGTACAAAATAGTGTACAAATATTACTAATGTGACAATGCTAAATGTCTTCAAGGAGCTCAAACTTACTGGATGTGATTGCACATTGAAAACAAAGCAGAATAGCTGGGCATCGTGGCTCAGGCCTGTAATCTCAGCACTTTGGGAGGCCAAGGTGGGTAGATCACAAGGTCAGGAGTTCAAGACCAGCCTGGCCAAGATGGTGAAACACCGCTTCTACTAAAAATGCGAAAATTAGCCGGGCATGGTGGCACGTGCCTGTAATTCCAGCTACTTGGGTGGCTGAGGCAAGGAATTGCCTGAACCTGGGAGGTGGAGGTTGCAGTGAGCCGAGATCATGCCACTGCACTCCAGTGTGGGCAACAGAGTGAGACTCCGTTTCAAAAAAAAAGAAAACAAAGCAGAATAAAACAAAACCAAAACTAATCTAATTCAGCCATACACACACTATTGTAACAAACAAAAAGAAAGCATCAACAATTCACAATTGCCAAATTGTGGAACCAACCCAAATGCCCATCAATCAACGAGAAGATAAAGAAACTGTGGTGTGTGTGTGTATATAGATGGGCTACTATACATATAGTATTTATATCATGTATACATATATATGATGGTGTATATATATATATGATGGAATTCTACACAGCCATAAAAAGGAATTAACAGCATTTGCAGTGACATGGGTGAGATTGGAGATTATTATTCTAAGTGAAGTAGCTCAGGAATGGAAAACCAAACATCGTATGTTCTCATCAATATGTGGACATTAAGCTATGAGGACACACAGCATAAGAATGATGCAATGGACTTTGGGGACTTGGGGGGAAGAGTGGGAGGGTGGCGAGGGATAGAAGACTACAAATATGGTGCAGTGTATACTGCTCAGGTGATGAGTGCACCCAAATTTTGCACATCACCACTAAAGAACTTGCTCATTTAACCAAATACCACCTGTACCCCAATAACTTGTGGAAAAAATAATGAAATAATAAAACATTTAAAAATATATATTAAAAAATAAAATAAAACATAAGCAGCCACTGTAGCAGGCTGAGAATATGATGATTTTTTTGGATAGAGATGTTGAGGATGGAATCACATAGGAAACTCAGTGACATATAAAGGTTTTTAAGTGTGATATTCATAGGGACTGTTTGAACACAGACATGAAGTTTAAATATGAAGACATGTTCAAAAATGATGAAAATAAAATAATGAGTGTTAAGGAGTATTTGAGAGGATGAGGGTCTGAAGTTGGTTTGGTGTTAGATTATATGTCACATTGATAAGTTTTTTGTTTTCATTGGTGGTTTTTGATGTCATTATTTACTTTTAAAATCCATAAACAAACATATAACATATGATCCCATACTTCTTTTGAATTATATAAAATAAAAGTAAGTTTCTTTCCTTTGCCAGGTATTTTCTATCTTGCTTAGCTGTGCTTTAGGCAATAATATATTCTTCATAATACTGTAAACTCTTCGCCAATTACTAGAAGTATTCCTTTTATTTTTTAATTCTCAGCTTTTAAAAATAACACATGCAATCGAGATATTTGTAAATACAAGGGACAAAAGAAAAATATAGAGTGCCAAGAATAAAACTTCTAATGTGAATTATACATGAGAGGCTTGTAATTTGGTGAGAGTGACATAGAAAGCCTGTAATCTCAGCACTTTGGGAGGCCGAGGTGGGTAGATCACAAGGTCAGGAGTTCAAGACCAGCCTGGCCAAGATGGTGAAACACCATCTCTACTATTGTATAGGTTAAAGATGGTGCCTGTGTAGGAGAATAATAAAATAGAATGGCAATAGAACTCTGGGACTAAAACACAGAGTTCTGTTCAGGACATTGACAAATGGTAACTATTTAGAGCATGACAATTTATAAGAGTAAATAAATAAGAAACCAAGAAAAATGTTTTCTAAGTATTATTTATGAGACCCCAGGTATCTAAACAGCTCACTCCTTAACTTTTACCGAGGACCCTGTTCAAATATCTCTTAAAGAAGCTTTGCTGGACTATTTTATTAAAATAGCAAGATATAAGTTTAGAATGGAATGGAATTCTAGAAAAGAGAGAAAAAAGGTCAAAATCTAGAGAAATCAACAGTTAATATATTTGAAATATTCTTACTGTCACCATAAGGGGATAAGTATATGTTCTGCTTTAATCATAATCACTTAAAAGATTAGATATCTTAATATGGGCTATAGAATTAGATATATTAATCATCACTTGAGATCACTATCTATGCCAGAATAAACTAGTACAGCAACCTTTTGAGGGAAAAAGGCAGTAAAATACAATTTGAAATAATCAGTGGTGTTATAGAGCTCTCTTTGCATAGATCATTGATGACTAGTTCTTCCAATTTGAATTACATGAATCCATTGGATTATTATTTATTCTTAACTGAATGCACACTTTAAAGAGATACACAAAGTGATTCATTAAATAATTTAAAATCACCTTTGTATTATATAGTGGCAGGAGACAGGAAATTAGGTGACAATTCATGGGAATATTTTGTATATCTTGGCAAATAACAACACAGCACCATTCCAGCAAATATGAAGAATGAATAAGTAGTTACATTTTACAGTGGGAGAAACTAAAGTGCATAGAGATTAATGGTTTACTGAAGACCATCTATATTGCTGTGGATATTAGTTGGAATAAAATAATGCTTTTTGTCTTAATTCTATACACAAGTTATATTTTTTGCAAGAACGTATATGTAATTTTTGTCAGTGATGTCATTGTTGCTATTTTCTGCATTTAAGCCATAAGATACAAATATGTACATGTAAATAATTATAACAGAGAAAATAAGCATTTTGATAAAATATTTTATTAATAATAATAATATGGTTATAAAAATAACAACTTTATTAACTACAGAAAGTTTATAATACAAGTCATAACCACAGTGTTCCCTTTTTTGGGTAAGCATACAGCTATACCACTCAATAGGCAGCTTATTAATTTCCTATTTACATAGAAGACAAACAGTCATAACATCCACAGTATTTCATTTTCAGTTTCCTAAAGACAGAAACTTTCTGTGCAAATGGAAGTGAACCTACTTAAAAGTTACACTGTCAAGATATATATGGTCCAAAACATTTTAACTCTTTTTGTATTAGTAAATTCTTAGCTCCAAACTTAGTTGAATATTGAAAGATAACTTCTTTTTGGACTTTATCATGACAAGTGATTTATTTTAAAGTTATGTATTTTCAAAACAAACACCATGTACTTTTACCAAAATTAATTTTACTTTTTAAATGAGTTTGCCTACGTATATGGGCTATAATTGATTATAATAGTATGTTTTGAATCTCAGTAAATCGATTTAAGGCTTTTTAGTATAAGAGCTTATTAAAATTCTTTACCTCATGATCTCTATCTTGCAAAACCAGTATTTCTTTTTAAAAAAGTTTAAAAACAACAACGAAATGCCTACAGCAATTTCCCACTTCTTGACAGTGTTCTTTTCAAGAGAATGTTGTGGCTATAACATTCACTTTGTACAGTACCATTGGTACCAACAAGAAATATTCACAGGAATAAGTGAAATACAATTTTGCTATCACATGCCATTACTGTTAATTTTCTTGCCTTCCAGTGTCTCACACTTCCCATAATTTGAAACACTTAGATAGCAAGCAAAAGCCTGTTAATACTAGAAATTGACTCAATAGATTTTACTGAGGACCTGCCCACAGCATATAGGTAAAAGTCATTACACATTTTACAATAAAATTAAAGAAGTATACAAAAGGATTATCATTCCTTCTGCACGGCAGAGGCATTATGAAAAATATTTTAGTTTTACACTTCAATTCCTGGTAGACATGAGAAAATGTCTGCAATTATAACAGTACATAACCATTATTCAAACAGCCAAACCAAAAATCACATTGAAACCTCTGATTTAAAAAATCCTTTTGTCAATGACACAAAATAAAGTGGATAATTGGATTTTAAAAAATGTTTAATAATTTATTCAGCAAAGAACACGTGGTAAATAGTATCTTCCGCCCGCAAATAATGATATGACTCTACCCTGTTCTATTACCTAAAATAACATGGACCTTGTTCATCTAACTTTCATTGTCAATTCCACCCATGTCCCTCTCTCACAAAAGGAGCCTCCCAAAGACAGAATTCTTTTGTACAGTTTGTTTGATGATTTATTGGTGGTATTGTTTTTAGCCTTTAATAAAATGAAAAATACTGGGCTCAAAATGTCTAAATACTTAGCTGCATCTTGTATCTAGCTAATCTTTATCTGTATTTCCAGGAAATTTAGAGAAAAAGTCATAAAAGAAGTATTTTTAAAATGTGAGTATTTAAAAGTATGACAATTTTTATAAAAGTTTTAAAAATATCATTAATATGCAACAATAAAATTTCACTGGTTCAGCCAGAAGAAACTATGAAATATACTTTATATTTTGGCAATATACTCTTGAAATTTCTAGGTGTTCTTATTAAAATGGTGTATTATATAAGGAAAGGAGAAATACAATCAGATACGATGATGGAGACTAGCAACTATTTGGATGTCTTTTTGCTTCCACTTTAAGTTTCTTGATACCAGCACATATCTTATTATGAAAAAAAATTTTGTATAAGCATTTCTGGACTTGCCACCAGAAGTCCAGTTAGTTCTGTGGACTAAACTCTCCATAAACTTAAAACCTTTTTAGTCTAGATTAAACAGTATTCTAAAGAGCTGTTAGGGAATCATTTGGGGACTTAGCTTTGATAAAAATCACTCACGAAAACTAAGTCAGAGAAATGGGAATACTGGATTCACACCATTCAAAAAGTTATTTTTAAAGATGTTTTGTACAGGAAGATTTTTGCAAAAATTCAAGGCCTATCCTATTACTGTTTGTTATTCTATTTCTCAACAATACATGATTTTTAGCTAAACATGACAAATACAATGATAAATATGATCATTTGGCTGTTATACAGAACACAAAATTTAAATGTCTATTACATATGGCATTGGGAGTGATCTTTGTAAAATGAAATAAGAAAAAGTAAAGATACCTTGATAAAATATCTGATTCAACAGATTCCACTGTACTTCAAAAAAAAAAAAAATGAATACAGAGTTTAGACAAACTAGTTTCTTTCCTTTTACAAGTTTTCTTTTACTGCAAAAAAACTTTATTAGGCTAAAATCTCCAGGTTGAGAAAAGTGTTTTTCTTTTTTTCTCCAATATATACTTTAATGCATGACTTGATGAAGGGTATTTATAAAACTTTGGAGACATGGAAATTTTCCTCTTAAATTTTTTTAAATTTAAAGGCAATGAGCTAGAAGTCAATCACAGCAGCAAGTCTTAGAATTAACCTATTTAAATACGTTTTTAATGACCAAAACAGTTTTAATTTTCTTCAATTAGACACTGATCTGAGCACTTAAGAAATGCTTTAGGAAAGTAGATACACAAATATTTTGTGTAAATAAGTGGCCTTAAGTTTGGGGGAAACAAATTACACAAAGAGAACTATTACCCTCTTTCCTTTCAGAATTAGAAACTACATGAAATAACTAGGATATTGAATACATGTAAACACCTAGATTAGGTGTTATTTAACCGGGGTGATGGCCACACCTGAAATGTCAACCAAAGAAGATCATCTGCAGATTATGTATGGAGAATTAGCTAGTCATTTTGATTTTGCATCATTTTTAAATATTTCTACTGGTCTTTAGAGATTTCTATTTTTTTGAGGTAAAACTATAGGTATATACTTCTAAAATATTTAGGGGTTACATTAGGTACATCATAATTTAAACTGTAGTGCATGTACATGTGTACCTAGGCATGTGTACATGGGTATGTGGTTTTGTAAAAAGTGTGTTCGTGTACCAGTATTGCAGGATACATGGTGAAGAGAAATGAATGAACTATAACATATAGCATATGAAATGTAATATAATTTAATATAGGGCTACAATTTAAGGACACAAGGTATAAATTGTTTTGGTGAGGTTAAAATAACATTTAATTTATGGTTTACTCATTATTAAGAAACCAATCTCAGAAAGCAGCTTAGAGAGATTAATTGATTTTTTTCCCACGAAATCTTTATCCAGCAATTATACCTGTGTGTTTTTTAATCCATTCAAGTATCTTCAGGAGATATGTTACTACACTTGCATGTACCTTAATTCACTTCAACACTGACAAAATAACACTGACAAACAAAACAACAGAAAACACCCATAAACATTAATGAGAATTTTAACAAACATGACTCTCCAGTAGTTGTCTTAGGATTGTTGTAAGTGACATTTTTAATTCCACATTCTCTGAAATCTTCATGTAAAAGACAGTTGTGTTGGTGGGTGCTTCAGACACACTTACTTCAGCTATGACTGTGGTACCTTATATGTTAAAATAATTTTGTGTATCCATTTTGCATAATATGCTACTCGGACAAAAATACCAGGACGATTTGGAATGGCACATCCACGGCCGGGAACAATGACACCAAGAACCATTCTCATTTTATGTTGCTCACAAACAAGTGGGCCACCATAATCCCCCTAGGAGTAAGACATACAAAAACAAAGTATTATTAGGAATTTAAACAATAGTTCATTAACATTATCGTATATAGATTTGCATCTCAGAGATATATACAGAAAAAGAGAATAACTGCAACTGAAATATGAAGATATAAAAATTAGTGTACTAGACCATTTGTTGACTTTCTACTGAATTAGCCAAGACTGAGATAATACAAAGTTTAA